>NC_077223.1:44829158-45129158 GCF_024763615.1 Phlebotomus papatasi
CCCCGTAATGGTCAAAAAGTGATCGATTTATTTAATAAAATTTATTGTCATTTGAACTGCTAGCAGTCTCAAATATACGACTTCTGACATTGCCATGTGTGTTCAAACGGCAATGCCACAGTTACAGAACCATATTTTCTAAAAACTCTTCTGAGATTCACACGGAATTTGTCATATGACATGCCAGAAGTATCACAGAACTTTCTTATTGAACTGCCTTTAAAAAGTGATGTGGATGGGTTAGAGGGTTGAAAGGAGGTACATAAGAACGTTTTAGAGAATATTGACATATGGGAGGCAACCAAAAGCCTGAACTTGATATAACTTGCCCTATGGCTTGTAAGAAAAGCAAACAGGCGTATTTCGATAAATAAAAATAAATAAATAATTGAAGAAAATGATTAGTAACTTTCAATTTTGGCCAAATCGTTAAAATACAAACTTTCTTAAGATATTGAACTTTTATAGTGAAAGGTATTATAAGACAGCGATTTTTTCGGTCAGATCAAGGGGGGGCAAGACGGTTATATACACGTATATATTGATAAATCAAGAAATTTAAATAGCTCCCAGTTTCAAGTATGCAAAAAAATGTAAATATTTCGTAATATTGTTAGTAAATGTTTGTGAATTCCTACTGGGGAATTACGAGATGTTCCTAAAACGTATATCTTTTTATTTCTTTATTTTGAGGTACTGTGCTATTTCTGCCATTTAGTACTTTGTTCACTGTACTAAATGGCAGAACTGTACTGATACTGTACTTGGTAGATACTGTACTTTGTTTTTAGGTGTAAAAATATATCAACATTTTTTAATGTTAATTTTACACCTTTTTAAGGGTAAAATTAACATGAAAAGGGTTACTTTAACCCCCAATACACCTAAAAAGGGTAATATTTACACTGATTTTGGATCAATACTGCAGGGTAAAATTAACATTTCCGGAATGTTATTTTAACTTTTTCGGATTTCGCTCAGTGCACTTGATGAGCATATTTTATTCTTTTACAAACATTTGTTCCTAAATGTTTCTAAACACACAATAAATGTTTGTAAAATTTTGTTACTTGTTCGCAAATTTTTGCCTGGCCAACAAAATTGTACGAACAAATATTTATAAAAGAACAAAAGTTATTCATCAAGTGATCATATTACGAACAAGGTTTATAGAAAACTGCAAACTTTTACGAACTTTTTAATGAGTTGTACGATTTACGAGGATTTCGCAAGTCCCTAGTAGGAATTCACAAACATTTACGAATAATTTTACGAAATATTTTTTTCTGTGTAAACAGAAACAGATTCCAATCAGTTTCTAAAAAAACATCTCAGATATTCTAAACTGTCTTAAACACAAAAACAATTCAATAAAATATGTCAAGATATTTCTTTCCAATCTATTTGATTTTATCTGCTAATCATATTCGAATTGAAAATCTCTATTTGAATATCAATATTTTATTTAAGGGAAATCTGATTTTGATATGAGCATAAACCCAAATAAAATCCAATTAGAAAACTCTATCTATTGCATTTCAAATAATTTAATTTCAATATCTATTATTGATTTTCACGTTCTATTCACCTACTTTTCAACTCATATTAACATTGAGCAAAAATAATTTCATTAGATTCTTGAAAATTAATTTTTATGATACAAAGTAGAAATTGTCACATTTAACTTTTCAAGCGTTCATGTTTTACTTGCAAAGTTCATTTAATTATATCAGTCATGAAACTATCTTTTACTTGGAGACTTCAAAACTTGTCAAATCAACTAGCAATTTCAGGACGTGGGAAGAGCTTTTGAAGCACGAAAATCAGGACAAATTCATCCAACAAGACTGTACAACTTTTCTATTGAATGAACAAGCATTTTGTGCATTTTCAGTGGTGAATTGTTACATTTCTAACAGAGTTTTGTACTTATTGCACAACAGTCTGGATTACTTACGAAATTGTAACAATTATTTTCGAAAGTAATTATGTAAAACCACTTCTGGGGAAATTAACGTCATGTGCTTTACAATTTATTTAGGCACTCAAAGTAATAATTTTAAGCATAATAAATTCTCATTAGTGCAACTAATTGTTAGGGGGGGGGAGTTATTTATTTAAGGTGTATTCACATAAAAAACAAAAACTGAATAAGTTACAAATTGACTTTATTACTAATTACAAAAATACTTACACTTTTCATAGATAGAATTTTTTGTAAGGAAACTCGGGTTAAAATTTAAGAAAACGGATGTTTTATAATTTCGTAAGCTCTTTAGAAATTATGATAAATTAATGAGCACATTCTTATAGAAAAAAATCGTTCTAAAACTTTCCTAAACACCACATTTCTCTATTTTAACCAAGATGTTAAAGAGATATGTTTTTATTTGTATTTATATTGATATTTATTGTTTAAAAACTTCAAAAACAGAGTAAAAGCGATAAAAGCATCAATATTATCAAAATCAGTATGTATGGTAAAGAGTTGAATCCTCTGTCACATTTTGCCCCAGGTAGCCCTATGTATAGCAAAATTTTACTAGGTTTTGTATTAAATATGCAGCCTTATAACCAATTTAAAATAAATAGTTCATTGTGAGAAAAACGAGAAAAACGAATCCATAGTCGTACACTGGTAAAAATGAAAGGGTCGCCGATGATCCTTTGAAAGAGTCACTGTTTTGACACCTTATTTCCGGAATAAACGAATAAAAACAATGAAAAAGTCATCTTTGGTGTTCGCTCAGATGAGAGAAATACGATAAGAGTAATAAATTTACGATAAAACATAATCTATCGTGATAAATATGCATACAAAATTTCAAAAGATTCAAGTAAACCTTTCAAAGGATCAAATATGATCCTTTGGAAATTTGGTTTATAAATTACTGGTTTTGCTAAGTTCTTACAAATCGATTTTGACTTAATTTTTATATGTTCTTACAGGTTATGGGCCGAAGTGTTTCATGTGTCTGCGAGTGGAGCAGGAGCTGTGAAGTGGCAACAAGTCTCCGAAGATCTCGTTCCTGTTAACATCACCTGCATCCAAGATACTCCAGAATGTGTGTTCCACATCACGGCGTACAACAGCCAAGTGGACAAAATACTCGATGTTCGACTTGTCCAACCAGGTGCAACACCATTTTCTACTCTCATTAAATAATATATCACTCAATTCTTTTATTTTAAAACAAAATTGCTGCAGGTACTCGAATTGGACAGGCGTCCGAGTGTTTTGTGTACTGGAAGGATCCAATGACGAATGACACATGGGGACTTAATTTTACATCCCCTATTGATGCTAAACAATTCCGCGAATGTTGCGTAAGTAGAATTTCATTGATCCCTCATGTTGATCCCAATAATGTGCATATTTTTAAACTACACACAAACACTAATCCAAACTCTATTTGTAACTCTAATGACCGTGCTCAGTGATAATGCATAAAAAAAAGAGAAAGTAAAGATAAAAGAATATCAATTTCTTCTCTTCTTACCTGTTGTAATGTTGCCTTATAAAAAAAAACCTACCTCCGCACGAAATGGTAACTGTATGATTTTTCATTCACTCAATTTGCCATCCTCCTCTTCTCATTTAACCTCACAACACCCTCACTTTAAGTGTACGACGAACTAGCTTCCTTCCTTTTCTGGTGCGTCTGTCTACTTCTGTGTTGCATCCTCTTGATGGCCAAACGAACCAGAACTCCCAAAACCAACCAAACTAACCTAATGACAGTGCGACATTTTACAGTCGCCTTCTTTCAAATTTTCACGAAAGGCCTCATCGAGTTACTCCCTGAAGCTCGACCCGCCAGGAAAAGGGAAGATCAAGGCTAAGAGGAAACCGCTCAGTACACCAGCAAGTCCATCACGCATCAGAGAGCCACAATGTACGTGCATGACGGCCGAACAGTACGCCAGGCTACGCTCTCAAGATCCAAGATATCGAGGTGATGACCTGTATTAATTATTTTTATTTAAAATTTAGTACTAATATTCTAAAGTTCTTTATTTTCGTAAAATGACGAATTATGAAAAATCAATATAACTGCCTGTTGCTTATAAATTCAACACCTTCAAGACCAGGATAAAAATCCTTAGTCTGAAGACTGCTTAACTCTTTAGCAACGACAAAGAAAACTGCTTAACCATTGAGAGATCGTTATTTAAATTTTATGAAAATCAAAAACAAAATATGTATTTTATTAGGGTAAGTGTGCCAAATTTCGGCCAGCTTGCAATTCCGGCCATACTATTTGTTCCTCGAATTTTCATGAATTTTTGGTTTTTACATACTGTATACAGTGCAAAAGAATAACAAAAAATGCAGATTCCACAAACAAGATGATGTAAAAAGACATTTGAAGAATTCCCGATGGGCAAAGAACTATGAGAATGAAGGTGACCGAAATGAGGCACCAAAGCCATGTCAACATTTTTATTTATATTAAAATGTATTAAGAATGATTTTAGAGTAAACAAAGACGATAAACTGTCTACAAGGTTCCAAGCAATACTCCGTAAAAAGAAGTAATAAAAATATTCAATTTGTATTAATAATATTGCATTTAAAACTTGAGACCTTGGCGCTTGCATGCAACTATGCCGAAATTTCGTACACTTACCCTATATACAATTTTTTGTTCATAAATATAATGTAACACAAGGGACTGACATTAGCTTAGAGAAATATAAGAACTTTTAGTGATTTCGTTTTCTTCAATCGGAGGATTTTCGAGCAAGATCTTTAAAGTAACATCATTATTGTAAAAAAAATACAAATAATATGGCAATAAATGCTAAAAGATTTGTAATTAGAGCTTCTTCTTTCCCTGACATAATATTAAAAAGTTTAAATTGAGGGAGATAAAATACTTACAAACAACACTTTTCAATTAAAAATTTAACTCTCGAAGGATTTAATAAAGAAAAAGTAATAATTTGGAGTAGGGTAAAGTGATACAAGTTGGACAACTCGCCGGTACAAGTTGGACAGGGATTTTTTCTTGATATATACAGTACTAATTTTTTTTAAGCACAATTATAAAACTAAAGCATTAAAAATATACAAATAAAAATGAAGTACTAAATTTATCAAGAAAGAAAGCCCTGTCCAACTTGTACCATTGTACAACTTCTACCACTTTACCCTATCACGCTAAGAATTTCCAAAATTTTCAGATATTATTCAGTAAGATTCTTAATTATTATTATTATATTTTTCGAATTTCAAATCTTTAAACTACATATTTTTGCTAAGCAAGGTTTAGAAATAAGTCTTACAATTATAGCTTATCGGCCTTTCTTGTTTTAAAAGAGACAAGATTAAAATTTAAACAGACGGTCACTCAAGAAAAAGCTCAACGTCATGTGTTGTGTGCTAAAGCCGCCTTTCATAGTCCGACTTTCGGTTTGACCGATTTTCAGTGTATCCGACTTTCAGCGCTGTTTAATTTTTGCCAAATTACTCCAATCAAGATCAAAATTCGAGTAATTAAGGATAGTTTGCTTTTCTCTACTTGTCCATTCAATTCAACTTTGACTTTATTTGTAGACAAACTTAAATCTATGTTTTCTTCATGATTACAGCATCGTCAACCCTTCCCAGAGCAACGACTCGCAGCACTGAAACTGACACTGTGAGGGGTGATAAGGTGGCAGCTGCCACTTCAAGTACCTCACTCTACGATAATGTGACGACAAGTAGCCAAGGCATCGGTACTCAGAACACAGGGCAAGGTAAAATGCAATTTACTCCCCATTGTTCCGGAAATCTCAATTGAAAGACAAGAGTTACGTTAAACAATCAAAACAAGTCCACTACAAAATTTAATTTTCCAAATTAAATGCAAAACAATTGAAATTGGGATCGATAATTTAAACTAAACGTATCTATATATAGTTGCTATGAAGTTTCCATTACTATTTTCTATAATCTTATTTAATGAAGCAAATAAATCTGCTAGGGATATTTAAAAATAATTATATTCTCTTCCACTCCACAGAGACACTAAATCGCCAAACAAAGACTCAAGAAACCAATACAATGACAATCACAACATCAGTTGGTACGCAGAATCATCATATCGGGTCACAAGCTGGACAGCAGGACTCAGGTACACAAATGGGTAAGGGTCCCGAGGAGACTTCCAAGTCTGAAGGCACCCAAGCTGGTGGGACACTTCAGCAGACCTCTGCACCAAAGACCATCTCCACGGGAACGGGTACACGCACAAAGGATTTCGAAGATACAGGTCGCGATGCTCATGAAATGCATCACAATGTGCTCAACAACAACACCCGTCGCAGCAAGTCCAAGAGCACCGAGGACATGAACGTAGATTCTAGCACGTTAAAGCGTATGTTGAAGCCTATGACCAGTACTGACAGCCCTGTGACGTCACCAGAGATGGGAAGAAAGCGATACAATTACTACAACAGCGCTACAACAATGCCGCATATGCATCAACACGCTATCCATGCGGCCCACATTATGAACAACAACACTATGAGTCGGGCCCAAGCACAGCGATTCTCTAACAGTCGCTCTTCTCATGAAATTGGTCGAGGATACCCACAAAGGGGCTTATACTTGGAGCTGGAACAAAGAGAACGAGGGTGTATGGAAGGCTCACCACCATCGGACAATGTGATCTTTGACAACCAGTGCTATGCAACAACGCCAAGCTCGAGTAATGGCAACTCAGACCAAGATCAGCCTTGCGGTGGTCGAGGACCTGGACGTCACTCACATCATCATCAGGTTCAAATTTACAACTCTAACCAAATTAAAGGAAACATTGCACTTCATAGACTTTCGAGGATTGAAACTTTAACTCTTTAAAAACCAGTGTGTTACCAATAACCCAAAAAATATGACTCCAAAAGTTAAATGCAATAGATATTATATCCACAGCTAAGTTAACCCTTTAAGGACGATTGGAACACCGGTGTCCCATAAAAAAATTAATTTTTCCTAACTACCTAGAGTTATTTTTTTCTTATGTTTGTAGGTAACTGCAAAGTAGAAAGTTAAAAGAATCTAGGATATTTTTTGCAAGTCTCCAGCTATTTGCTTTATAGTAAATTTTTGAGCTTAAAAATGACAAATTTTTAAATTCTCATAATGAAAAATCATTTTAATTATTTTTTATACTTTCATTTTTTTAGCAAAACCGTTTTTTAGAAAAAGAAACTACAATACTCAAATATAATATTTTTCATTAAAGTGAAAATTATCATTCATTGGTATTGTCAGAAAAATTATTTAATTTTTTGGGCTCTTTTTATTCCTATCGCTCATAGAGGTAAAAAAATACACCGAATCAGACTCTGTTGCATTTTCTAAGGCTAGATGTAAGATCTTTTACCGATTTTGTTTATCGGTTTAATTTTTATTGCTGATTTTGAATCCGCAAAAACTGTCTCGTCGTTAAAGGGTTAAACAAATGATAAATAGTACGTACACATGTAGAATAACTAAGAAATTTTTAACAAATTCCCAAATAACACTGAACATGAATAACAGTTCATACGTGATTTATTTACTAACATTTATCTTAATCTAAATGAACAACTTCTTATAAGCAAAATTGTTTTCTAACGTATATGACATCTTTTAACTGCTCGAACTTCAAAAGAGAGCAGTTTTTTACGTATATATGACGTGAACATTGATATAAAAAGCGTGATAAAGATGTTTTAACTTATATGGCTTATGGAGGTTTTAACCGGTTTAACTTTTCCAATGCCTCGAAATCCTCATCCTCAATAACGATCAATCTTCATGGCTTTGTAAAAACTAATTGATATTAATCTTAGGTGAATATTGCCCCAAAACTGCCACAGAGAGGTCTACTTTCCTCACTATCTGCTACATCCCAACCTACCGAAAATTCATTCAAACCTTTCCAATGCTGTCAAATTTTTCCAAATTGGTTGAGAAATATGCTATTTAATTCCCTAATACTTTGATCTCTAGCACTGGTAGCGAACGGACAGACAAATATCGTGATCTAATTTCTTAGTACAGTAGACTCTCGCTAATTCGGCTCTTTTAAGATCGGGCTACTTTTTAATTCGGGCGGCAGTTAAATTCGAAAAATGTTTGTTGATATTTTTTAAGTTTGATTTTGATTATCGAATGAAGCAAATATCCTTAAAGGTGCCATGGTTTGTCTTAGTTATGATGTGATTTTGCATTGTTAAGGGGTTATCATAAACTTTACGATAAATATGAGTATGTAAACATAATACAGTAGACTCTCTCTCAATCGGGAATATGGGGCAAAATGTCATCCGGTTTAGCGATAGAATTGAGCGTCAAAGCCTTTGTAAATTCCACAAAAAGCGTTCAATTATAAAGGATCACGATAAAATAGGAAGAACTACAGCGAAATTGAGCGAATTAGCTTCATAATTAAACGTGAAAATTGTCAACAACATTTTTCGCCCGATTGAAAAAGAGCCGATTGAGTAAGTGTCTACTGTATGTGCATGAAGATGAAGAAAAAATCGTTGCATTTCAAAAAGTTTGTCGCCTGAATTTCTCTCTAATTCGGATGAAATTTTGGTCCCAAATGCCCGAATTTGAGAGAGTCTACTGTAATAGTTTCAACCGCTGTGGTATGTTAAAAAAATGGTGTCCGGGGAGCGCCAGGTTAAAATTTTAAGGATTTAAAAAAATGGAGAAATTATTATGACTTTAAAACTTTTTAGGTGTAAAAATATATCAACATTTTATAATGTTAATTTTACACCTTTTTAAGGGTAAAATTAGCATGAGAAAGCGTAACTTTAACCCCTAAACCTAAAAAATCTTTTACCACCTAAAAAGCATAATGTTTACACCGATTTCGGATCAATATTGCAGGATAAAATAAACATTTCCGGAATGTTATTTTAACTTTTTCGGTTTTCTCTCAGTGTAGGAGCAATTTCTTTAAAAATGCCTTTTCAAAGAAAATTTACCCTATCCCTGTAGGCAGAAACATCAAAATTTAGAAAAATGCAATTTTTGACGAAAATTGTTTCTAGTGTGTGGGCACCATAAAAGTGGATAGTTAAAATAAAAGAAAGGAGATGAATGGGTCTTTGGTCTTTTCACTTGTTAATGAATAGATTTTGGGCCACTAGCATTTATTTTATAAAATTTTACTATTTTAAAAAGATCTAGATAGAAGGCTTGCATTTGAGATAAAGTACAAGTGACTTTGCATTTTTAAATCAACAACTTCTAATAATAAAAACGATGATAACATTTAAGGGTAAAATGTTCGAAATCTATAAGATGGCGTGGTCGCCATATTGATTTGACTTTTCCGTCCGCCAGTTTGAACAACTGTCAAAATCTAAAGCTTGTCCGATTGGGTAGAAATTGTAATATGCTCTGTCTGATGTCAAAACCTTTTCAGAACATATCTATATTCTGGTCTAGGTCAAGCAATTGCCTATAGAGACCCAAAATTTTAAAATTTTAAAATATTCATATTTTGGCGGTCTTTATTTTTTAATCTTGAATATTTAGATCGTAAACGAAATGTCTCAATATGCATTAAAAATAATTGAAGCTCTTATTCTATATACTTATTTACAGTTCTGTCACATACTTAAATAAAAGTAAATGAAACGTTCATTTGTTTATTTTTTTTTTCATCTTTGCAACAACAGCTTTTTAGATCCTCGAATAATATGTGACTATTATGTATAAGCAAAAGAATACTTTTATTCTTCTTTGTTTGTTAGACCTCATCACCTCGGAGTGTAAAATCAGCCGCAATAACTGTATAACTTTTAAAACCTTATTATAAATTAACTAAAAGTTGAAACACATAAAAAATAATTTTTAATTAAAATGCAAAAATATCTATCTTACCATTTCTGTAGATAAGCTAAAGACAAACAAGGCATTTAAACTGTAATAAACTTCACAATAACCAAGCTAAAATGGAAATGTAAAATTTCTCTAAGATTTTTTTAATTTTAAAAGTAATTCATATAGACATTTTAAATTCAATCCATATTTTTATAGAAAATTTTGGCGTGTGCCCCCAATTATAAACTGAAGGAAAATTAAGGATTGAAGTCGATTATTTAGTGTCAATATGTAGAGATTTCATATTCTAAATTAAAAATTATCTGTAATCAATGGTTTAAAATTTTCTTCCGACTAGTTCTAATATTAAAGAAGCCTTAAAGAAGTTTGATACCTACTCAAAGACTTAAATAAGTTGTATACATTTTAAAATAAAAGATCTCATCAGAATCATCATTTAAAGGCCGATTTAAAGCTGTAACGCTTAAAGATCTAAACACCTCTTAATTAAGGGAAAATTACAGCACTGACTGAGAGAAATCCGAAAAAGTTAAAATAAAATTCCGGGAATGTTTATTTTACTCTGCAGTATTGATCCAAAGTCGGTGTAAATATTATGCTTTTTAGGTGTATTGGGGGTTAAAGTTACCCTTTTTCATGTTAATTTTACCCTTAAAAAGGTGTAAAATTAACATTAAAAAATGCTGATATATTTTTACACCTAAAAAGTGTTAAAGTTATGTGGAGAAAAAGTTAATCGCACCCCCGTTTTTTTCTCAGTGAGTAGACTCTCGCTAATTCGGCTCTTTTAAGATCGACCTACTTTTTAATTCGGACTGCAGTTGAATTTGAAAAAAGTTTGTTGTCACTTTTCACATTTTCTTATTCTTGTTAAGTGAAGCAAATATTATGCTCAAATTTTCTATTATGTATGCATGCATTATTAAGGGTATTCAAAAAAAAATTAAGTTAAAGATGGGTGTGTAAACTTAATAGGAATATGTAGATGAACAAAAAAATCGTTGCATTTAAACACTTGGACTCCCGAATTTTTCTCTAATACGAGTAACATTTCGGTCCCAAATGCTGGAATTTGAGAAAGTTTACTGTAGATGAAGCATAAATAGCCTATAACACAAAATAGGAAATTTTTAATTTTAACACTAAATATTTAAATTAATTGTTTTAGTTTAACGGACAGAAATATGGAGATAATTAGAACTTTAATTAACTATGTTGATAATTTTTTGATTCAAAATTCCGTTTAACCCTTAACCTTTTAAGGACGATAGTTCCTTTAAAAGGCCGTTGGAATTTTTTTTTTTTGGATCACGAGTTTGACACTCGTGATCAGAAAAAATTTAGTCATTATGAAGCTTGGGGTTGTGCAAAGCATGGGCACTTTCCCCTACTCATATCATATTTCCGTTATCCGAGCGAACACCAAAAATGAATTTTCATTGTTTTTATTCGATTATTCCGGAGATAAATAAATCTCAAAACAGGGATACTTTCAAAAGATCTCTGGTGATCATCTTTCACCAGTTCTTTGATAATCTTTCACCAGTGAAAGGATTAAGTATCAGGATTAGAATAAAATTATAATAAACATTGTTTTTGTCTTTGTGAATGTAGGATTACCATCAATGTAGGATTTACATTCTTTAATTTGAAAACTAAAATTAAAACTAAATTTAATTTGAAATTCGATTAAAACAAAGCACAACTAATTTTAACAGATATTTCTTCAGAATTATTCTATTGAAATATCAATAAATATTATGGGATTTAATTTCTCATTAAAAATTAAAAGATTAGTTATGTTACAACTGACTAATGGCAAATTAATATTTAATCTAATCAGTCTTATGCCTAGACTTTTAAACAAATCAAATCTTAAAATTCAAAACTATCGTATTTAATATCTTACTCTAAGAAACTAAAAAAAAGAATAATATTTTAATGCCATTAGAATTATAAATAAATTTTCATCCGGGAAAACTAAAAAAAAACATAGCAGAAAATGGGAAAAATGATAGGAGTATATGGGATAACGCGAAAGTATGATGAAAGACTTAAATAAATTGAAGGAAAAGTCGATTTCTAAGACGATATTCTAAAAGCTTCTAAAGACTCTAAAGCCTAACCGTTTAAAACAGATTTTTTTCAACATTTTAAAATCTCAAAATTAATTCTGATTTTGACTTCTATGGAATATATTGTATATTTTATCTGAGAGTCTTTATTTTGCATTTAAAAAGAAAATGAAATCATTATAAAACGCAGCCTTTTCTATGGGTTAATGTTTCTCAATTTTTATGAAGAATGCGGTGTTTAGTTCTATTGAGCATTTTTATTATCTAGTACCTAATCATTTATCATTTACAACGAAAACATCTAAAAATGCTTTAAAAACAAAAGTTTTGTGAAATTGTTTTTTACGATAATTCACAATAAGTCTACACACGAATTTATTTTCTCTATGAATAACTTATTTTATAAGATTGAATTTATTTAAATATATTTATTTTTTGTACTTCATATCTTCAGTAGTGTCAAACATATCAAATCAGTTGCAGAACATGAACAGAAATGAGTGGAACAGTATTTCTCCTGAAAAATCAGTAACAATAAATAATAATAATAATAATAATAATGCTGGCACAACATTCCATGAAGGAACAAGACTTTCCCGCAAGGGGATTTCTATATCTGTATTATTATTTTTTCTTGTACGGGATGAGATTGTCAGTCCTATTCCCATCAGTACAATAAAATTCAACTAAAATACTTTAGAACTTCTAACCAGATATTTATTGAATTATAAAAAATTATTTCAATTTTTCCTAAACGAAGAATCTTATTTAAATATTGACTTATTTGATTTTCATAACGATATTTGCCTAAGAAAAAATCAATGTACGACACCCTAAACTCTCTATTGGAAATCCATTTTGCAAAAATTTTACTATGAGTGTGTTCCCCAAGTAAAACTTTTGCCTGAATACATAAATCCAGCAATACTTAATGCTCAGAATTTATCTCATCAATTTCGCATCTCTACTTTTACAAATTTTCTAGAAGTTGTTCAAATTAGATGTGCATATATAAAATATGCTAAATAAATTATTTAAACCTGAATGATTGATCTTCGTTTTAAGCAGCGTTATTAAATAATAAATTGACATGAAATTTGAGAATATAATTATACAATAATGAAAAATATTTTCTTAAACTTCAACTAAAGCGTGGTATAATTAAAAATATATATATTTTTATATATTATCGTGTGTTGCTTAATTTATCATCCATTCACGGTGCTATATACAATAAACAGCAATTTAGTTGTTAATTAGAAATTAATTGAATAGCATTTAATTAAATATCGATTGTCTTCATCTGATTGTTAAACATAATTGAATGTTCATTGAAATGAGACTTATTAAATTCAGATCAACAGATGTCAAGAAGAGGATAAATAAAGATAATAAAATGTAATATTGCAAAATTATTTAGCCAAATTAGACGTTCATTTGAAGTAATATAGATATATACTCTAATTTATAGATAACATGGTTTCTAATTTAATTTATTAAATTTTTTGATAAATTGAAGTTTTAATATATATTGAAATAAATATACGAGCGAATACGAACAACAGTAAATAGAGAATTTCTGGTTTAACCGAGAAATTCTGGATTTAGAATATGTAAATCATTATTGTTTTCAGAAGTTTAGTAAAGGACTGAAAATTGACATAACCAATTTTGATTCTTGAACAAACATTTGTTCTGAATGTTTGTTTGTGAAACAAAACAGATTCATGTTTACAATTTAGCAATTAGGATACTTGTATGTGAAATAATATTTAAAATGGTAATAAATCATTTGTATCTGACATTCAATTACAACCTTCTAACGTCACAAATTTAATTGAAAATCTCATGGTATCGTAATACAAAGAAAAATATCATGAGCTTTATAAAATGTGAAAGTTAAACAATTTCGCATGAAGATTGACTATGAAGTGGGGAGTTTCCTTGAAAAATGGGATAATTTGCTATGTGGAAACATTTTTAACTTTCTTTTCTGTCTCACCAGAACCAGACTAATGTGACCCCAACTCCGGGCTCGCCGACCTCGAGACTTCTATTAGAGTATGAAATGCACTTGAGGAATACCCTGGCCAAAGGCATGGACGCTGAATCGTACAGTCTGCACACATTTGAGGCTCTCTTATCGCAAAGCATGGAGAATTTAGGTAAATAATATGCCACCCTATACGTGCTTCCTCATTTCATATTCCACCCAAAAATATCCACATTTCGTATTCTGCACGAGTTCTCGACATCAATTGTTTCTCCAGTAGATGCAGTCTCCTGAAAGATTCACCATTTCTGAGAAATATTTCATGAGACCACAATCTTTCACAGAATCTTTTGAATGACAGATTGATAGATTTTATTGAACTTATGATTTATGTATTTCCAAATCGCAATCTTGATACGTTTAGGCTACTTAATCTCAACATCGTCTCATTTCTTTAGATTCTTTAAGCCAAAACAAAATTAATTTATTGCCTAGGTCTTTTTATGTATTACAAAGAATTATATAAAAAAACATACTGAACAACTAAAATTTTAAAGAAATTTCAAACAACATAGTCAATGCAATTCGATAAGTCATTAAACTTGCATGAGCTTTATCTATAAATCACTTTGTGTTACGTTACGTTCAAGAAATATTATCAAAACTCGTGATTTTATTTTAATTCTCATCGTGCTTAAAATGATAATTACATTTTTTCTTAAGCAATACAATCTCTACTATTTCAGTCGTGGGATGTTCATAAACCTCTTTAAATCTAAAAATAGGTCCACTGTGAAAAATAAAAGAATCAAATTAATCCAAATTTGATCTCTTTTGCAAAGGATGGATCAAATTAACATGTTCTATAATGAAAAATGTGCATTCAAAGTTTGAAATTGGATCCATGCGTTGCAAAAGGATCAAATTTTAATCAATTTGATCCTTTTATTTTTACTAGTGTCATGTTATACGTACCATTTACAAATAAATAGAAAAATGTAAGAATTTCATGCAATATTTTCGAAAAATGATTTTTATTAGCCTTATCAAAAAAAATTGAAAAAACTAACTAAATTACAATCTTCCATCAAAAGACCTGACTAGCTTTTATTTAATAACTATATTATACATCCTGAAGCTGTGATAAGTTCACTTTATTTAGTAAACTTCAAATGAAGTAAGCATATCTGAATTTTGTGGGGTATTTATGTATTATATTTATAATATAATTATGTAATGTTATTAGGTCAATATTATTATATAATTAAAATTTTAACTCGAGTTCGTGACTTATAGTTCCTGTACTATAAATGTATTTCCACATAATTTATGGTTTACTGGTTCTTAACAGATTTAAATCGATTTATAAATTATCTAAAAATCGCCGAAAATATCTTAGGAATAAAGGGTAAAGTGGTACAAGTTGGATAGCGGTACAAGTTGGACAATGGTACAATTTGGACAGGGCGTTTTGTCTTGATAAATTTAGTACTTTATTTTTATTTGTATATTTTTAATACTTTAGTTTTATAATTTGGTTCCTTGTATTTAAAAAACAAATTTTGTACTGTATTCATCAAGAAAAAAGCCATGTCCAACTTGTACCGGCGAATTGTTCAACTTGTAACACTAATTCCAAATTATATCACTTTACCCTAATTAAATTTCGAATAAAAAAGAGATGGCAAAGCGTCACAGCTTTGCGAAGTGCTCGAAGTCACGGGAGAGAGCTTTCCGTGTATTATCTTTTTGCGTGCTTTTTGAGTACATCTGCTTTCCTACCGATTAAATTGATTACAAATTTCAAAAGAAAATTCGAAAATAAAACCAATGCTTAAAAAATGTAGGTTTTATAACATTTCAGTATGAGTAACAAGTATACGGACATATTGAAAGTAAATCCGAGAAAGTTAAATCATTTACGGGTATATTACCGATTCACTATTGAATAAATCTGATGCAACCGTGTTGGAAATTTCAAGATCTTTCAATTAAAAAAAAATCCATATTTAAGCAAATCGGTTAGGAAATAGGCCCTCCAAAGTGGTTAAACTTTGATCTTCGAAAATTCTATATCGGAATAGTTTTCGAACATAGGTGTCTAAGCACGAAATATTCGCCTTGAGTACCTCTAAAGCATATTCGGAAATGAAAGAAGTCGTAGGAGCCGTTTTCAAAATAAAGCAAAAAAACATGGTTTTGAAGGGTGGGAGGGGGTGTGGGGGAAAAAAAGACTGTCCTACATAATGTTGACTTATGGGGAGGTCGTCGAAGATCAGAAGTCGATATATCTTACCGTTTGGCCCTTAGCCATGTCACAAGTCGAAAAAAAGTGGATTATATAATATAACTTCTGTCTCTTTGAGTTCGAGTTCTATCAGTAAAATAATTACATGATCAGGACCGATTGGAACTGGTTCATGCTTGTCTAGCGTAACCGCTTCGTTTGAGACATACCTCTTTAGAGTACCTTTAAGCTTTGACTTTAAAAAACACATATGATCGAAATGTTGAAAAACCAAAGTAAAAAAAAAACTCTAAAAAATAAGTCTAAAACCTCACTGCTCATAATAGATGCCCAGAACAATTTAAGAATAAGCTGAAAATGTTAATATAGAGTCAAATGCATAAGTAAGACAATTGATTAACTTTTTTAAAACCCTTTCACGTTTCATTAATATCAACAAAAAACGGAAAATAATCCCTTTATATCAATATACCTTAGATTATCATTTGCTTAATTTAATTGTTTATTGTGGATTTTTTACTTAATTTTTAGGTATTTTTCATAATAGCTCAAAGTGTTAACTGAACTGTTTATACTTGCTGATACTTGCTATAAACATTTCTCATAGTTAGAATTAGAGTAACAATTTATTTCTCTTTCAAGTACTATTTACCAAATAATTCCTTTGGGAAATTACCCCAAAAATTCTCCATCGACCTCATCAATTTCCTCCTACAATCCTTAACTCCTACCAACCCAAAGATGAGTGTATTGTATGAATGTCTTACGTAATTGCTTGATAATTTACTGTTCAATTTTCTCACCTTTGCATTCTTCGCCATCACCTTCCGCACGTCTTCGTAATCGAATAATGGTGAAGAATTGGCTGAGAGCTTGCCAGGATCCACTCAGAGAAGTCCATATCCGACCCGGAAACGTAAGTACAATCCTGACATTTATTGTTCTTTGGTAGAAAATATGCTTCTGACAGTGGTGGCTCGCAGAATGGAGTTGAAATTAATTTAGTACCTGATTTACAATTGTAATTAGGTTCTGCCAGTGCTAAATCATCCACTCTGCCTCTTGGACGACCCATGAGTGCTCGAGAAAAGGATCGGGATGGATATTACAGTGACAGGAATGAGCTGACACGTGAAAGGGAGCGAGAACGCGAGAGAGGATACTTGAGTGATCACAATTCGAGGTAAGAGAACATTACAAGAATGGATGCTTTTGGGGAGGAGAGTGGGAAATATCTGACGATGTGGAGTGGAACAATCTCATTGTGTATGAGAGGAGTGAATCCTTTGGTAAATCCTTTGTGAATTCTCCGGAAACACACATTAAAATCGGAAGACAAATGGCCTTTTTTGCTGACGAGTAACTTGAATATTCCATCAGGATTTAGCATAATGGACAAGCAGAGATTCCATCAGAATAGGAGCTATGTGCTAATGACATGATAATTTTGACATAGATTTGATGATTATACTTTTGATATGTATTACCAAAAATACTCTGCCTCTGAATTTTACGACATCTTAAAACTGTCACTAAAACTTATCCTTTTCTCTGTGCAGCTATGCCCAACAAAGATGTGCTTCCTGCATTGGAGAGAGTTCTAGAGCTCACTGGTTTAGACATTCAGATGGTTGGAGGTCTGGAAGTTCAACTCTGGGTTCTGGTTCAGGTCAGGGTCTGGTATCCAATCAAATGGGTTCTGGTCACAAGCGTTCCCCATGGGATTCATTGCCATCATTGAGACAAGATAACAGCATGAATGACTCTGGTTACAAGAGCGCCAGGGGTGACTCCCTAGAGCAGAGGTATGCTTTTTTGTAAATAATGAAAATACATTTTATTTTTTATAAGTGGAACATGTGGAACGGCATATCATTAAATAAACCATTACCCTTACACACTTATTGAAGAAGCTAATACTTTTATTGTTAAGATAACTCCGTTGTAGTCTTATGAGCTAATATCTGTCACAGAAGACAGTCCAGTGTATACGAAAATGGATAATTTTGTTTGAAAAGTTACTCCAACAAAACTTATAATATAAAAAAGTCTCTAGAAACGTATTGTAGCTCTTAATGTTAAATATAATTTAAAAGTAGATCAGACCCAGAGAGATATCTTACGAATGAGACACTAGATTAATAAATCTGACATAAAAAGAAAGTTCTAGATTTTTTTACTTGACTAGAAAGTCATAGATTCGTATTTTTGCAACCACTAGCATGGCTCTAACACAGAATAATATCCATAGCAAATCTTGGTCAACCTGTTCTGCGGGTCATTCTTAGTTAACCCGGAGAACTGTTAATAAGACTTTCTTTGCACTTTACTGAAAGACTGAAGTACTTTACGTAACCGATGCAAAAACTAGTTGCTGGACCACTTGATCCTGTTACACGGTACTGTTCTTCAATACCGCACTATAATGAGGGCGGCGGTCCATTTATAGAGGCTATATCGGCCTCGTTTCCTGTTAGCATTAGTCTACCCCTATAAAAGCTGTACAGACTGAATCATCCTCATCTTTGTAAAACCGTTGGATCTAATTGCGAATGCTAGGCCGTATTTGGGAGGAGGTTTTTACGACTTACATACAGAATATGGAACCAAAGATTCGTATGGAAAATTGTAGAATCCTTCTTTCAAACATGATTAAGAATTCTCAATTCTCTTTGCTGAGGATCCAAGTTTAAAACGAAAACATGACATCTAGCAAAATCATGGTCTTATACAGTAAAGCATATACGATAAATTTGGACCATTGAAAAATCGATCTCACATGTTAACCACAGTATGTATGAAAAAGACAAATGTATTTTCTGAAAGATAATTTTTTGGGATTTTGATTTTTTAATCCACTGGCTTCTCACCGAATTCTTGCACCTTCTTAATTCCCTTCATTAAGGACTTGACAAACCCGTCTCCATGGTATCGGATGGCCTTTTTCCACTTAATCTCGAAATCCAGCAAGTTTTCTGCTGTCTGACTCTTTTTCCTGACATTTGTCTTCAAAATTTCCCAGTATTTCCAAATCTCCTGGAGTGCAGGACGGGTTAAACATCTTTCCCATAGCCTTGGAATTGGAATCCTTTGAAAAGGTGATCGTTGAGTTTCTGTGATCTTGTTTTAGCACTTTAATGCTGTTTGTCGGTCCGATGGGGAGCAGCCTGAGCTTTGTAGGTTTTGAAACCATTCCTCCTCTTGAGTTTATGGACTAAGCTCCAATGTATTCCCTTCTTTTTGCCAACATCTCACACGGAAAGATTGAGTTGCTGCTCGAAAAACTCAAGCACTTTCTTTATCAATTTCAGGCTTTCGGCTACTTCCTCCTGAATTGTGAGGACCAGTCTTGAGTTTCTAGAAATGAATTAGAATCCTCCGATCCTCCGAACAGTAGAGTGGCTCACTTCCCGATCAATTTCACGATGTCAGCATAGCTCGCTTTTGGATCCTTGAGATAACTAATTGATTTTTTTTATTTAATTGTTATTACTTTTACAAAATCTTGAGATAGTATTAAGATGACTTATAAACTACTTGGATTATTTATTAATCAAAAACATGAAACTGGAATTTATAGGATATTTTCACTAACCATCAAGTTAGGTACACTCAAGCATCGCTTTCCCCATATATTATGTACTAGCATAATCTATAAAATTTATGTAAAAAAGTACTCTCCTTAACAAGTTCTACATACATTCTAGTTTAACATGAATTTCTTATCTTTTAGGGGTGTTTTCGATCGACAAGATAGTCTCCGTTCGGATTATCTGAGTGACCGTGACTCTCGCTATGGAATAGTTCAGCAAGCATCCATCGATAGCACCGATTCTCGCCTCTGCTACTTGACATCCTCTGAGGTAAGTGGAATTAATTGTTAATTAAACAATCACCAGACTGAATTAATTGTCCACTAAAATTAACCATCTCTGGTGTTAATAATATGGCAATTTTATAAGAAATTTCTTGGAGCATATTCAGCTAAAAAAACGAGAGTCTCAAATCAAAAGTCTATATACACTCATTCTTTAAATTTAAGTGTAATCTCTTCATGTATGACACATTCAACATATTACATGTTTACTTTGTAACACATCACCAAGTAGTGATGCAAATGGGAGGATTATAAAATGCAACCAAAATATCCTGAGGCACTAAGTCTTCCCATGATAATATAGACTTTTACACCACAAATGAGCATCTAATGATGATGTCTTAAATGCTTGAGGCTAGAGATTACCATCTGTTTTTTTCTGTTTTGTATACAAACTCATATTGCGAATTACACATTCAAAGAAGCTGCTGAATGCAGCACAGAAATCCTCCTGAACTCCTTACAAATTAAACATTGAAATTGTATTAAGTATATTTATTTAGTTGCATTTATAACAATGCAATTGATATTTGTTATTATTATATGGTTTAAACAGAAATGGCAGTATTTTGGTAAAAATGGCCAGTAAAGAAAAACAAATTTGCTTGGTGAGTAAATTTAGAAAAAAATTGGGAATAAAAGAAAATGGTTAATAATTCAAAACGGTCAGGTGAAATTCAATTTTGACAGTTATCAAATTGGGTCAGTAAAAAGGGTCTATCAAAGATTATACACATGTTTATCCCACTTTTTGACATTCAAATCGATTTAAATTAAATTGAATTAATTGTAATGCTGAAAAAAGGAGAGAAAAAGTGGGATAGATAGTATTAAAAAACCTTTGAGAAAAAATGGGATATGAATATTTTGATTTCATGAAATTTTCCTGATCCTGTTTCCTGGTGTACAGGATTTAGTCATATGAAAATTAATTCGATAGTTACGAACATTTGATAAAAGGAATATAACACTGTATTTTATTTTCTCTAGTAACGTTACAAATGACAATAAATGTTAATCCAAGTATTTATGCAAATTGAATTTCTTGATTGACTAAAATTTATTTTTTACTTACCAAATTGAACTTTTTAACTGATCAAAATCACAATCAATACTGGATTGGCATGATGACTTTCGATTCTATCGACTGTCGATTCTGAAAAATTTAAACAATAGCTGCACTTCCTGTAACTAATACAGATATATTTATCAACAAATTTAAAAATGTCACAATGAATGGCCTAATAATGCGTAGAAAGTCCACATTCACTTAATTTAACGGATATAGATTTATCGCTACTATCGATTCGAGAGTATCGAAAAGTTATTATTCCACTCCTGATCACATATAGTTTTTTTACTGACCATACATTAATTTTTTTTTTAATCGCTAAGCTTTTTATTTACTTCCAAAATGAATTCTTCCTGACGGTTTTTTTTACCAAAACACTGACCACAATTAGTTTTGTGTTATTTAAACTTACATTATCGAATAATATCCAATACATATCAGACTGTAATTTAATAATTTGTTATACGTATTGACTTACACTTTCCTTAACTTTTAAACTATATCACATCTTTCAGTATCGATTTCGTAAATTAAAAGAAAATTGGTTTTATAACGTAAAGTTTACTACTTTGTGAATAACTAGTTAACCTTTGCCGGTATGTAGATAGAAGAATTTCATTGGTATCAATATTGAGTGGATAATTGAAAAAGAGGAATTCATACATTCAAAATATAATTAGCAGAATAAGATCTATTTATAATGTTTATAGCAATTTTCCAATGTCTTAAATCTAGTAAAATTGTGATACACTTCATTTTGTCATACACACAAAGATTCTACAAAAACTGCTCACATTTTACAGGTAATGTATATATTTGTACTATATATAAGAAATGTTTAAATCTAGATTATATCTATATTATATGAAATTAATAAAATAATGTAATTAAGCATAAATTAGGGCAAGGCTGATTCTAAGACGAAATAAGGGAAGTATTTTCGAACCTCATTAATGGTTTTACTCTAACGAAAAATGAAAAGGGAAAATCTTTTTCTAAACATTTTTTTTAGTACATGACTGTTCTAAAGCGTTTCTATATAATCGACTTTTCTTTATTTTGGTGCCCCTTACGACAGTTTTCTCTGGTTCTCGTCGTGTTCTAAAACTAGGTACCAAACAGTCATAACAGGAACCAAAGTTTACGCAGAAACACATGAGAAAAGCCATATACTAACAAAAAAGTTTAGAAGAAAGGATTTCTTTTTTTAAATATAATTTTTTAAAAACCTTTAAATATTTTTTCTTTCAAAAAATATTTCTTCATAATGTGAATTTATTTTATACACCATTATAGTGTAAATTTATTCTGATATATTACGCATCACCTCAATATACCTAAAATGAAAAAAAACTATTTTCTAAGTAAAGAATTTAGGCAAATGAAAATTTCGAAATTATCTATTCACTGAGGAATGAAAATAAGAATATTATATACTCATATAAAAACTTGTACTTTATTAATAAGGCTATGTGTGCCCTGTACATTTACAGTGATTTTTTTTAAAAATTTCAAATAATTTTTCATATTTTTTTACAGTTTGGTTAGAGTGATTAATTAGAGTGAAACATTCAAAATGCTTTTGGTAAATTATTCTGATTGTTCCGACATTTTCAATGTAATCTCGACTAACTTAGTGCATAAATTAATTAACAAATTTATTGGTATGCGAGTGGGGTTTTAAAGGGCTTTCACACAAGCACTTGATGACGCTCATCCCTGAGATTGGGGCTAAATTATTCGACTGTTGAAATTTTAATGGAGTTAAATTGAGTAATTGGGTGCCTTCATCTTTGAAAGTCTGGCATTTTCCAAGAAATGTTCTTGTTTGTTTCCGTTGAGGGCGAGTGTTATCAATTCAAGAGGAAATTTTTTGGTAACAACCCCAAGTCAAGAATGTTGCTAAAAGTGCTGACGTCTCGTGAAATCATTTATTTCCCTTCATTTTTTTCCTGCCCATCCACTTGTTCTCCCACTTTGTGTTGTTTTCCTTTTTTTTCTTTTCCTTCCTTTCTAGAGATGAAAAAAGATGAGGAATATTATTTTTCTATGCAATGAAAGAAGTGTTTGAATATCACATATTTACCCTGCCATGCAGTATTCTTCCCTTTCATATCCGTCTTATCGCAATTTATGTCGTCATCCTCATGCATCCTTGGGGGTTTGCCCATTCCATGTCGATGCTGTAGCCCAATGGTGTCACTGTGTACACAAGAGGAAAATGTTGTCTCACGACAGCATCCCAACACAAAATAGATTCCATACCGCTTCCGGGGAAAATTGAAGCATAAATTATTCCATAGGAAAACTTGCAAATTTATGTCTGACGGTATACGAAAAGGAGAAAAATAACTTTTCTTCCCAGAGTAAGATACATGGAACCTATATCTCCTCAAATCCAAACACACTCGAGCTATCGTTTTACTCAATGGGATGGCTCAGCATTTACCGATGAAGATGACATGTAAGACAAAACGAAAGCATACAATAGCTCCAGAAACATCTCAAATATTAATAAATTCAAAGTGAGATGGAGGCATAAAAGTTATAAAGATAATTTTTCAAAATGACACCAGAACACCAAGGAAAACCATTTTCAATTTAACCCCTTTCACCATAAATAATGTCTTAAAGTAGTGAATATTTTCACCTGCAAATTTCCTTGAATTCAACATGTGAAATTATGAAGTGGGCGCTATGCTCCTAGGGCGTGCGTGTAAGGGTTACCTTTACTTTTTAGATTAAGCATTACTCGTATGTCATTGAATATTTTAATCCTATAACAAACCAAACATTTTAAACCTACAGAATTCTCTGATTTGGTAAAACTTCAGAAACTTAGAATTTGTAGAATTGAAAAGTCTAGCTAAATCAGAGAATACATATTAATATTATTTTATACAGAATTATTTTTTTTAATTAAATGTGATTAACACTGCAGTGAAGTCTTATAGGATGCACCTTTAACGATTTTCTCTATTCTCAGTAGTATAACCTTTTTTTTAACTTCATTTTTGATAACTTCATTGCATTTAGAAGACGTGGTCAAGAATTGTTTGCCTATGACAACCCTTAACAACTTTTAAGGACGATTGGAACAACCGTGTCCCATAAAGAAAATAATTTTTCTTTACTACCTAAAGTTATTTTTTTCCTTATATTTGTACGTAATTGCAAAGTATAAGGTTGAAGGAATCTAGGATATTTTTTGCAAGTCTCCAGTTATTTGCTATATACTAAATATATAAACTTGGCGAATTCTGATATTGAAAAATGATTTTGATTATTTTTTATACTTCTAATTTTTTTAAGCAAAATCTTTTTAGGAATAAAAACTACATTACTCATTACGTAATATTTTTTATTAGACTGAAAATTATCATTCATTGTTATTGTCAGAAAAATTACTTAAAGTTTCGGGCTATTTTTGTCCCTATTGCACGTAGAGGTAAAAAATGCACCGAATCAGACTCTGTTGAACTTTCCAAAGTTAGATGTAAAAACGTTTCACAAATTTTGTTTATTGGTTTAATTTTTATTGCTGATTTTCGGTCCGTAAAAAGTGTCTTGTCGTTAAAGAGTTAACAACCTTTAAGTTTTTCGAGAATTCATACTCGATTTTTTACGACAATTATAGCCTTTTAAACTGCAGCTCTATAAACCGTCTCGTGCACAAATTAACTTTGAAGAGAAAAAATGTTTTTGAATTTCTAAAGTCACAATAAATGGTTGATTTGAAGGTTCATGCATGAAAAATTCATCATGAAAATTCACGCACATTACTTCATTTAAGATTCGATTAAGAAGGATTTTTGATTACATCTGCCTTGTGTCTTTGAGTGTAAATCCGAAGGAGCGCCCCTCTTAAAAGTATGATATTGAGTGAATTTCCACGAGAAACTTTTAATACGTATTCTTTTAAAGCAGAACCCCCTAAAAGTCTGAAACTTCAAGTGAATTTTAGACTTAATTGCCCATTCCCTAAGTTCTGTGAGATCCATTTTCCACGAAAAACTTTTCCTAAATGTTTATCTCTTCCAAATTGTCTGAAAATTAACAACAATAATTGTCCAGAGCGTCCAGAATTTATATGGTCTCTCGTGTTAGAAAAGATGTATTATTATTTTAAAAGATATCTTTTCTCAGAAGAGAAAACATCATTTAATTTTTTGTTTATTATGTGTAATTTTGGTTATTTTTTTAGATAAAAATTCTATTGCTCGAACTTCACAGTGAGAGAGCAGTAGGGTAAGATGGGGTGATTTGGAAATATGTTTATTTTGGAATTTTGAGATCTTCTCACTTTTTCAGATGGTCAAGGAGAAAAAGGAAACCACGAAGAGGTGCAAGACTTTACATTCGAGAGTACTTCTTCGTCGTTTTTTTCTTTTACCATCAAAAACTGTTAAGAAAACCCACAGTTCCAAATTAGACATGATTCCAAATTACCCCATATTATCCTATATAATTCCTCGATTCTTGCAACTTTTAAAATATCCATTTGCCACTCCTCGGGGAACATTTTTCTCAATATAAAGTAAAGTGCCCTCAAGGCGACCGTTTCCTCAATTCGACCGGTAGAGTTATTTATTCAATTTATTTATATTTGCACTAATATTTGGCGTATGATCTAACATTAATAGGTCAATTACTCCATAAATAAATACGAATCAGTGACAATTTTATAGAAATTCACCATCAAACATTCAAATATCGACCACCGATCGATATTTGAGACATTTCAGAGAAATTATGTCACGCTGTTTGTCCGTCCGGCTGTTACCACGTCAAGAAGCCAAACAATTACAGATAGATCAGATAGAGATTTGGTAGATAAGTCGACCCTAGGACCAGTAACATGCCCCTCGTATCCCCAACATACCCCTCTTCTTCCCTACAAAAACATGTTTTTTTTTTAAGATTACTCTAAAACGCGTCATGCAATTTCTTTTCAATTTTGAATATGGTTTAAATATTACCTAGGCGGACATTTCATCCTTATACGAAAATATAAATTAATTAATCATTTCTAATAACGGGTTTTCAAGGTCAAAGGTTAGAAAAGACTCTAGAGGGCGTATTTTTATCCGAATCTTATTATATTTGAGCTCTTTGGAAAGGTCTTGGAATTACCGACAAATCTAAACCGGTTCCAATCGGTTATAAGCCGGTAATGCGAATAATAAAACGGTAAATGATGCGAAAGCACTTCAAAGTCACGAGCTCGAGCATTTCTCAAAGCATGGGACCACTTTGCCACCCCTTAACTAAATCAGAAAAAAATGGAAATAAAATATTAAAATTACACATTTTTATGAGTGCCAAGGCAAAATACACTACTTCTAGAATTCCTATATGAATCATAACAAATTTACTTTGAACTTTTCAAAAGGGTTTTCTTGGTGAGTAGAAATACAGCTCGTTTAAGGGAAAGATGTTTGCGAGTGAAATTGTTGGAAATATAAATAGTGAATCATGCAGAAATGTTCAAACTCCATTAAAACACTGTGATTGCGTTTTATTCTTAGAAGCTTCTCTGCAGAATCCAATATATTACTCTTGTCAAAAGAGGAAGTCGGATGGAGCATTTACCTTGTTCTCATTTTGTGATTTATCCCCTTTGAGTTACCTCACATGAGCAAGTATGAAATTCTATCTGGAATATTGTTGAAATTAAGTTTGTTCTCAGAATATGGTGCATTAATTTCATTTTTATCTAAATCAAATTTTAATTTAACGTTTATGCCTCTGGCAGACCTTTTAGATCAGAAAAATTTCATGTAATCAAAATTTACGTAATTTTTCCTTAAATGTATTAGACATAACTAATACTAAACATTCCTGGTAAGATCTAAATTGAAAAATGTGCGACAATTTTGGACAGGCATACATAATACGTTTCAGAATGAAAAAGATGGAAATTTTTATGTCTTAAAATTTTCTTAAACTACAAATTGTGCCGAAGTCATTATTATCCAAGCTTAAGTATTTTTATCCCCATTATCTTGTAAAGTAACTTCTTAAGAAAATTTGAAAATCTTTATGGGTTTCTGTAAACAACATAAATTGTATAATAAATTTTTTATTATATGGTGATGAATATAAAAATATTTGAGCAAAAAAAAATTGGACAGTGAATATTTTCAAAATGTCAATAAGACAATTGATTTACCAATTTACAAAAAAAAAACTCTATCCTGTTTTAAGGCTAAATTTTATAAAGGCTATACTATTTTTCTCATATCATTCTTTACTATATTTAAATAATTTCTTCATAGCTGACATTCCAACATAATCTATTTTTTATGTTTAAAGATGGGGGACTCTTTAAAAATTAGAGTTCCTGTTAAGCTCAAAAAACTATGTGCCTTTCAACATTCTACCTTCATAAATAAGTAAAATTTTATATAATGTTGTATTTTGAATAATTCTTCAAAAGTATCCACTTCAGGGAACTTTCTCTATTGTCTAAAATTATATAAAGAATATATTTACCTTTCGGAGATTGAAAAGAACTTTTGTCTCATGAAACTTCTATAAAGTACAATAAAAACTTTATAGTTATGCAAGGCAAGGACCCAATTAAAATTTTTTTGTCATAACAAGAAATGGTAAAACGTCCCAGATTGCAGAATACTTAAACTCATGAGACTACCTCTACGTGAATAATTCTTTTTTTTTTCAATTCAATTTATTTTCATCTTATTTCGTCCTTTTATCTGCCTTCCCATGTGTCCATCGCCATCTTAGCGTTAATTCCAGCCTCCAGAACTAAACGATGGAAATGTCCATTCGCAGGCTGTATATTATTTGTTACAATATCATTGTTACATTTGCATTGCGAATAGGCCAGAGAGAATTGAGAAAGGGAGAAAGACCACTTCCGAGCCAAAGGCTACAAAAACTACAAAAAATGCAATGTCCACTAGCTATCCAATCTAATCGCTACACAACTGGGTTAAAAAAAAAAAACAAAAACAAAAAAGTAGTCAGGAGTGAGACCATATAAAAAGTTTAGAAAGTCGAAAAAAAGTCGAAAGAAAAACAATACTTTAAAAAAAACACTATAATAAACAATAATAACAATAATGCTGCCGCAAGATACCATATAGAAACTAAACCTTTCCCGCAAAGGGGTCAAAGTATTCTCATTATTATTTTTTCTTATACAGGGATGAGGTTGTCAGTTGTATGCCTACAGATTTGCTGGTTTATCAGTATATAAATTAAAGTATTTCCATTCTGCAAAGGTCTATTATACTAAGAATAGATATTAACTCTCTTATGTTTCGTAGTTTCTGTCTACTTTTGATGTAGGGGGAGGTAGGGCTACTTTGAGCTGTGGGGCTTTATTCGATTTTTTTTCGCATATTTAGAAAAGGAAACTGGGTTTTAACATGATATAGGATAGACAAAACAATTGTGGATCTAAATAAAATAATTGTAAGGACCAGCTTCATTAAGAAATAGACGATAATATTAGATATAAATGTAGCCCCACAACTTAAAAGTATCCCCACCTCCCGGTGTCTATATTTTGGAAATCTCGCAGAAGTTGATACAGCTGCGACTTTTATCGATGATTTTTCTTAACGTGCACTTAAAATAAAATTTATTTAAAATGCATAGAATTAATACGATTTTTAAACACAAATAAAACACACGATTAACAGGTTCTAACGTAATTGCAACAGAAACAGTAATGAGAAAGGGAAGCGACGTTTTATATAAATTTCCTTTTAAAGGATCCATAAAATTCAATTCAATTTATCCTATCTTTAGGAGCATACAGTTCAGAAAGAGTGTACTACATGGTGAGCCATTCAGGCTGTTTACAGTAATATAGTGTGGAAACTAATAGAGTAAATCATGATAATTAATGATATCTCGATTTGAAATTTAAAATGAGATGTAAGACCAAGACAAATCCATCCAATTCTATACGGCAAAGAGCAAAAAATTAAAGTTATTAGTGAATGAAAGCATTAATCATATGTTGGTTATAAAATATACATTTTAAGGAGTTTAAACATTAAACCTCGTTTAGAGAATGGTATGGATGTAATTAGCGTATTTAGATAAATGTTCGAATATAACTCAAAAACCCATAAATATGAAAATAGCATAGTAATTGTATTCTATATAACGGTATTATCATACTTGCACATCAACATTTGAATGCGATTCACATAAATTATCTCTAATGTGCGTTCAAATGTGTGATTTGTGTCTTCTGATCAAATTAATATTTAGAATTTAACCTATTCATTTATAGGCTCTCTTTGCTTAAAATGAATCAAATCAGAAATATTATTTCACATTAAAAAATTAATGTGATTTCCATTAATTTTTTATGTTAATACTATAAGTCAATTTATGTAAACCACATTTTACGGGACAAGTCTACCTTTTACTATTCGAACTGCACAGATAAAGCAAATCCCTAGCTTTTTTCACTCCTAAAATTTCCACTTTCCCCAGAGACAACTTTTTTTCAACATAACCTTCGGGTTTCAGACGATTTCTGAAGAATGTCACCACGCTATTTGTCCGTATTTCCGTCTCTCCATTCATACGTTAGCACTATTACAGGCGAAACATTATAGATAGAGACTTGAAACTTGCGAGAAACTGCCCTTTTTTGCAGACACAGGTGACCAAAGGACCGTTAACATGGTTAACATGCCTCGCATTTTCCCCCTACCCTCCTTTTTCCCTACAATACCATGTTTTTGTGATTTCTCAATAACGCATTGTGCGATTTTTTTTATTTTTATATTAACAAACGTTTAAGAGATTACGTAGGCGATCATTTCATCTTTAATCCTTAAAAGATTGGCCGAAAATTGGGGATCAGAAAAAATCACCGTTTCTGATGTTTTAGAACAAAATATTATATAACTTTAGATGGCCGCATGAAAAATTTTCATTTTGGGTCACCGGTGACCCAATCGTTCTTAAATTGTTAAACAAAATCGTTGAATTACAGCATTTAACGTTTATTTAAAAGTCAAAGGTAAGAAAACTCTGGAGAACTTATTTTTCAACCAAAAAATAGTATCATTTTTATATACGTTAAAGAGGTCTCAGATTTTCTGATGAGATTGAACCGATAATCTATTTTTAACAGAAATTCAATTGTATTTTCACTATGCTATTTTATGCGATCTCGTGAATTGTTTATAAATTTGTTCATATAGGTTTTGAATCGATGAACAATAATACGAAAGTATTTTGAGGTGTAGCATCTAAGTCATGATTTCGAGCATTTCGGAAAGCATGAGATGCTTTGCCACCACTTTTATCAACTATACATAGATCAAGCTTTAAATATTACATGTATTCATACAGTAGCAGCCAAAATAATAGAATCTAAGTTTCTTAACTTTTGTGAATTTTTTTTCTAGTAGGGGAAAGCGCGCTACCTTCGGACCACTCAAGCTTCGGACAATTCAATTTTTTCTTTATGTTCCTTATGAATTTCACCCATATCTCTTTTTTCAAAATTTGAGGCATTGGACTAGCTATTAAAATATATAATATTATAATGGGCCAAATGACGGATTACTATATTCCTAGATAGTAGGTAAACATTTTTGTGTCCCATAGTAGTGCAATCAAAGTGAATAAAAGTACGAATAAAGACGTCGTACCCTTGCATCTTGATATTCTCGGGACTGAAAATCATTTAAATCCTACATTTTCATTCCTCAGCATCAAATCGTATCATTCCTGGGTGCACTTTTATTTGGTTTGTTTGCACTACTATGAGACACGAAAATCTGTACCTACTATCTAGTAGGATTACTATTCTACTATAGTAATCCGTGGCCAAATTTATTTAGAAACACATTGAAAAAAATGAAATGTTTGACGCATAAATCGTCCGAAGGTAACGCGCTTTCCCCTAGATTTAAAAAAATTTAATTTAGAAATGTTTATGTAATTGCCTTAAGTCAAAAAAGTACAGTACTTCTGCAAAAGGTTTGTATTTTGACTCAGAATGCGTCAATAGTAATGTTCTGATGGACAAAAAAAGAATCACTTTCATTTATAGTCATTTACTGAAATTCATTCTATTTTTTTTGTCCAAGCAGAACATCATTATTAACACATTCTTGGTAACATACAAACTTTTTGCGACCAGTACTGACTTGAGTACTGTACTTTTTCGACGGAAGGCAATTAAACATTTCTAAATTAATTTTTTTAAACATACTAGAAAAAAGTTCACGAAATTTAAAAAAAACTCAATTTTTTAGAAGTGATTCTATTATTTTGGCCGCGACTGTACATAGAAAGACATACATTAGGTAAAAGTACAAATTGTACAAGGTGTCGTATTGACTTTATTTTAAGATTATAACTCAGTTGATTTAACTGTTTGACATCTAAATCTCATAACCAACGGTCAAATAGATGAACAAATATCGTAACTCTGTTTTTCACAAAACTACAAATTGGAAAAATTTATGGCAAAATTTTACTTCTAGGACGTAATATTAAGGGATTCTATATATCGCTCTCTCGCTTTTTCTCCCTGTAGAGTTCCAGCAATAAGAAACTTTTTTGCTATCAAATGTGACTTTTGGTATATTTTCTCGTCTTTTAAGTCTCACCATCCTTTCACAAAATGTTATGCCACAAAGAAAAAGTAAATGTGGAAAATAAAAACAAAAAGAAAAACAGATATAAAGACACGAAAAGCTTTTGCAAACAACTCCCAATGAAGTTGAACTTGTGCTCTTTTACGCAGACTTTTCTTGTTCTCTGTACCGTAAAAGGTTAACTCCAAAAAATGTTTATGACTTCTTTTGGACCAAAATACTCGTTTCATGTCTCTCTGAAATTCTTTTTGCCCAACTTCTTCGTCTGCGGAGAGTTTTGCCAAGAGATTTGGCATGAGATTGTACATAGAACCTTTTTCTGCCCCTCGTGTCTGATGAAAATGTTATGAGATGCAGTGATGTATGAGCTTTTGTGCATTTGATGTGTGGCGCTGTGATTTCAATAGTGGCCCGAATGAGATGAAAATGGGCAAAAAGACTATAAATTATGACATGGAAAGCAATCAAATGAATTTCACTCTGGCAGGGAGCTGCTTTGGAGATGATAAAACTTTTTCTCCATCCTATGAGAGAGACCTTTCATCGAGCTATCGTGTGGCACATTGCTGGCTTTCATATCACTATTTCCTGGCTAGCATATTCTGCACACGTCACTCCCGTCATATACCTCAAAGTTAGGGATGTATGTATCTCTCTGCAGGATTACACCAAGTTTACCACATTCAGAAAAGAAAAAAAAGGTTGGTCAATGATAAATAAACAATCGAATCTGAAATGTTGAGTTAATATTTGAGACACGCTTAACAAAAGTTTCTTAAGATTCTTTTAGCAACTATTGGTAAATTTTGATAAATATGGTTACGAATATAAAAGCCAAAAGTTCTATATACTTTATTCTAAAAAAAAAAGTGGTTTACGGTAATTTGAAAATCTCTTAAAATACTGCATTACGCTAAATAATTAAATTTATTATTATTCACGAAACACGTATCTAATTTTCTGAAGGAACTAAAATGAAAATTCAGCACATTATAGAATTTGTACTAAGTATGACAAGTCTTGTCAAAGATAAGAAACTTTACTCAACTCGCCTGATTTAACCTCAATTGTGTAATTATGAAACTCATCTTGTTTTACTCTATTTTATCACAATTTTCTTTTACTCCAAATCTACGAAGAGAACAATATATAATTCCTTGGTTTTTAACACTATTCGGAGTCCATGAAATTTCGCATGTGAGCTGATTTTTTAAGATAAAGAATCAAATAGAGTTTATTTTATTATCTATTTAGTTTAGTTAGAGCGTCGCAAAGTTTTCTCGACTTGATCCTTTTACTCTTAAAATTTAACTTACAGTCGAATCTGCACGTATTCCGAATTACATTTTAGGACAGTCTGTTTTTAGGACATAAGTCGAAACAGTTGAAGATAATATCTTGGGATCATTGGGATACTCCTCTTAAGTAAGATCATTTAAAACAGCGTTTTGATACATATCAAAGACGAGATTTGCGATTTTTTTCTTTTTCGGATATGTTTTGGAGTGGTTAATCCAACATTTGGTTCATATTCTTTGAAAATTAATAATAAATTATTCCTCTTAACGATTAGTATAGAATAGAATAGAATAGAATAGATTGGAACTTATTTTATCTCTTTCTTTTAACCCTCCGTTCGGCCATCGCCGTCTTAGCGTCGAGATCAACCTCCAGAACAAAACGATGGAGAAGCCCCTTCTCATGTTAAATGTTTTGTACCTCAGCATTGCAGGGTTACCAGCCGAGGAGGCTGGTATGCCCAGAGAGAAAGAGAGAGACCCAAGGAAAATCGAGCCACAATAGCAATTTGATTCCCTATTACTTTAGGTTTATAAAGGCAAAAAACAAACGAGCAGTAAAAAATTCAAAATGGGCAGTAAAAAATTAAAAATGAGCAATAAAATATCTGATTATGGTCAGTAAAAACCTTAAATCTTTACAAAAATGGGTCTATTTTATATATTTAACATTTAAAATAGTTCACGTCAGGTTATAAAGAACTGTAGAGAGCGTATTTTTCAATCGTTTGGGAATACTATGAATAAAGTTGAAATATCTTGAAAAACTAGACAAATCTGGCTGTACAAATAATTTAGTTCTAAAATTCAATTGGAATATTGATAATGATTTTCCGTTTCTCACACGATTTTCAATGCTCTATTTAATAAAGATAAAATGACAAACGGGTAATAAAAACTAAATTTGATCTGTAATGCTTAAGGCACAACTTTTAGGTGAGGAAAATTGCTTGATAACAAAACTTGCATCCCTTTATTACTCAAATGTGCTTATATTTATTCAAACTTTTACGTATTCCTAGTTCATCCGTTGTTAGTCAAAGGATTGTCTTCTTTTCAAAACCAAATGGATTTAATTTTCATAAAAGCTTTCGACCAATAATTTTCAATTGGATAATTTTTACAGCCTCTCCTACTTATTCACTTAAAATCTTCTAAATAATTTGGAATCGTCTTTCGTTCGCTTAACACTCCACGTATCTATTAAAATTTTTAATTTTTTTGTGAAAATGGGAATTTCTTGAATATTTTTTTAATAAATTTGAATTTTATTTGCTTTTTCTTTCTCTTTATATGCTTGGAGGATTTTAATTGACACAAAACCACTGAAGGAAGCATAGAAAAATCTGGCCAGTGAAGCATTAAATATTAGTAAAAAACCAAAATATCTACAAAAATTTTTCTATTTTATATAATTAACATCTAAGATGATTGTAGCAGTAAAGAAAAGCCTCTTTTTTCTCTTTCTCAAAATTTGTACGAAAATCATAGTGCTTTTTATTCTTAATTAATTGCTGAGCAAATTTCATTTTTAGTTTACAAAATTATTTTTTTTACTCTTTTTCGTACTGCCTTTAATAAAATAAACGACTATTTCCCTCGAAACAAATAATGTCTGTTGGAAGAAATCAGATGATTTCATCAGTTATGAGCGCGACTTTCAAAAATATAAAATTAAAAAAAAAAAGTTTTTCAAAAAAAATCATCTGCTGTCTGAAAGTGACCCACTCTTCCCTAACCTACTTTTTGGAATATAATAGACAGCATTGCGCAAAGCTAGAATACTTTACCATCCTTTTCACTGTGTAATGAATTTTTATTTGCAGAGCTTGAGTTATCGAAATAATAACATTTTAGGGGTTTTGAAAATTATTCAAAGAAAATGTGGTACGAAATATGATTATTGATATTTCAGTAAATTCAATTCTTCTATGACGAATTTTTAACAGTGTTGTAAGAGGAAGAAAAAATTCACAGCGAATGTACATCTACACATTTTCACTCTCTCATTTTCTCTTGTTCTCTGCCTTTTTTTCTATCAACTTATTCTTAGTCTTAGCAAGGTTTCAAGTTTTCCCCTTATGTCTTATGCAACGATCCTGAACTATAAACGAACTATTTAGATTCAGCAGTTGATACCCAGCCGATGATGATGGTGATGATGACGGAACGAGGAGGATTTTGAGGGAATGATGGGCCCTGAAGGGTGTGGAATGTGTGAGCAACAGCAGCTTAATCAAATTATGTTCAATACACATCAGATTGCGCTACCAATCTCCCCGTTATTTGATTATTTTCTCATTTTTCGAGCGGCAACATCTCTATTTCCCGTGCGCGTAGAATCTGTGTATATGCTCAAAAAGCTCCCGGAGAGGCAAAAGCACTGCGAGAGAGAGAGAAAGCTTTTGGTATTTTGGGGGATGCTGGGGCGAGATGGGTTGTAAATGTGTGTGTCTGTGTGTATAGATGAGGTGACTGCTATAGATGGTGGTTGGTATGAAACTGGAGCGGTAGCCTAGCAACAGACCCTATTCGATCGATCCTGGAGTTGCAGTATATGGAAAATGCCACCCATTTTCAATTCCCGCAGCCTTCGCTGGTGAAGTGGTGAATATTCTACAGCTTTGGTGTCTATCAGGCCTTCTGGAAGACACCACATTGTCGATATGCTCCCACCCAGCAAGATGAATACGGATACCATCGGAAATCGTGTATAGTGGAAATGGTGGATTTTACAGCTCCTTTCCCATCTTACTCATACTATTGGTTACATCCCTCCTGGCCCCATTTGCAGTCTCAGAGGCGCCTTGACAGTGTTATTATTCCCCATAGTAGCATACCCTCTCGCCAACGGATGTACACATCCTCTCTCTCATGGATCTATGTACGTCTTGTGTTGTAACATGGGCCTTTGTATGTGTCTACTGCAACAAACTGCATCGTTCAGGAATTCCTCCATGTCATTCTTCACCATTTCAAAGCCATACCCCAAACCACATGAAAAATTTCTCAAGTTATATCCACTCCAATTCTGTGACAAATTTCACTTTGAAAATCCCTACTTTCCTTCTGCACTACAGGTACTTAAAAGATGTTGGTCCCCCCTTTATTGTATTTTCATTTCATTTTAATCCCCTCAAACCCAAACAAAAACCTCACCTTGTGGCGCGCGAATTATTCTCAACTGTGCCAAGAGGACTATTGTGAGGGATCCCTTTCACCTCCTGAGTACCCAAGCGCTTTTCAAACCCTCAACACGCAAAAAGTCTTTTAACCCAACTGCCTCAGCCCCCCCCCCCCTACGCATTTCCTTATTCAAGTTCCCAATCCCATCGTGTTGGAGGTTATTCAGTCGATTGGCCTGTGTAAATGTGCGCCCCAGAATTTTTGTTTAAACCTCTAAATACACCCTAATTTCAGATTACCCCGGAAGATATATATTAAAGTCTGAGTGTATTGAAGAATTGGTCACGTCTTTCGATTTTCTTGATTGGGCAAGATTGTGAAGGAGTGAGGGGGCTAATAAAATGTGCCCGCGCCATAATGATTCCAATATGTGGCTGGTCTTATCAAAAATCAATGACACCCCAGCTTAATGTCTGAATAAAAATCACTTAATTTTCTTCTTTTTTTTTTGAGGGGTTGGTCGAGATTACCAAAGGGCAAAGATGAAGGTTTAAAGTCCTCTCTGTGAGGAAATTCAATAAAATCAAGATGCTTTCGGTATTTTCTTTTCAAGCCGATTTTGGGTATAATTAGATTGGGATTATTGGGCTTTTACTGCTCATTCAGACAGATAAAATCATTTTTTTTTTTCAAGAATTCATTGAAATGATTTCCCTGTTACTAGTTAAAACTGTTGTGTATTTCTACAATTCAAAAGAATTATTAATATGAAAAACTGTATTCTTAGAAGGTTATTTATTGTAATACAAAATTTTAATTTTAGCAGGGGAGACTGGGGCAAAAAGTCACAATTAGATAATTTGAAAACTCAATATCTTCCAAGATAAAAGAGATAGCAGCTTAATTGCATAGACCTTCTTCAAAGTCGTAAGTTTCTTAGAATTCGAACAAGGATTTCAGAAAATAAAAATTATTGAAATTTTTAGCCCTACTCTTAAAATGTTTTCCTTACAGCAGATATCAATTTTGACCTACTTATTTTCCAAAATTGATGAACTGGTAAATATTACCTAAACGATTTGGACTCTTTGAATACGAAACCACTATCTATTTTAGAATTTTACAAAGATTCTTTTCTCCAGAAATCCTTTTATTAAAAATGACCACTTGGGGTAAAAAGTAACAAAAGGTATAGAGCAAAAAGTAACAAAAAAGCGAAGCAATTTCTGATGTCTCACGGCGAAAGGAAACGTCATTTCCATGTCTCGCCGCTTTTTGGTCAAACTATTAGCAGTCTCTTGTATGTTTTTTTTTCTAAAATAGCTTGAAAAGCACTTTTCTCGTTCAGATAGAGAAAACTGTGTTTTAAAAAGGTGTAGAGGAATAAATTTTCTATAAAAATATGTCACCTAGTTATTTTTTTCAAATTTACGAAAGCCCGTAATAAAGCAAATCAAAATACGATAATATCCCATGCCTGGTACTATTTGCCCCAGCATTTTTGAGAATGGTCACAAAATTACCTTTTAGAAAACAGCTCGATAAATGTATTTCCTGGCGTCTACACACTTAGTAGAAATTTGTTTTAAAAATGCCTTTTTTTAAAAATTCTGACGTTTCTGCCTACAAGCATAGGGGAAATTTTCTTTAAAAAGGCATTTTTTAAAAAAAAAAATTTACGCCAACAATAGAGGAAAATGACTTTCACAAAGTTGTAGAGCAGTAAATTTCCTATAAAACTGTACTAATTAGAAATTTCTGGGGCGCTAGGGTAGTTTGTAAAAAAATAAAATATCCGTTTTGTGACTTTTTGCCCCAGTCTCCTCTATACAATATTTTACAAATACTATGTAATACTGAAATATATTCTTTCGAGGAAAAAAGACTTAGCATTGGTTACCTAAATCGTAAATAGTACTTACAATATCAAGGCCCGTATGCAATGTATCAGTATCAAATTTCAGTATGTATTCGGGACTTGAATTTTTATGGAACATTGGGCATTAAAAAATTTATCTTAAAATAATTATAACCCCTGAACTTATTGTCAAAATTTAATAATCGGAAATGCAAGTCAAAGTTCATGCGAATTACAATAACTTTAACACCATGATTAGTTTAATTTTACTCATTTAAAGCACGCAAAATAAATTATCAGTTCAGTATCAAACTCTACAAATTCTAGTTTTATATCTTTTCCAATTCGTTAATACTACTTTTTTTTAAATAAAACAGTTTTATAATAAAATATAAAAAATTTCTACGTTTGTTTGTGAAGTTTTAAAGCACATAATGTATGTCAATTAGCCAAAACTTTGAATGAAAAACGGTAGTAATATCTATGAATATCTGGTACGAAATTTCGAATACAAGATTTTGTTCTGGGAAAAGATGATCCAACTCTGTCCTATACTTTTCTACGCGCGTCACAGTTTTTAAAGCTCCCGTTGCACAACGATGAATAGATACAAAGTTTCCCGTATACGATTAATCTCAATTTTCTCAACTATTCACGTCCCCTCGAGTCCGTGATCCACATTTGCAATTTCACGGGATTCTGGATAATGTAATGCTACTGCTGGAAGGGGTATTCACAACGAGGGAATAGAGCAATTGCTGTTGTTTAAAGGGTGCGATGACAAATGACACCCCTTTCACCCACACATTTCCGTCACATTTCGCACCTCAATTTTCCAAAAGCTTTCATCCACCAAATTTAGTCTCACCCATTCAATGATGGGGAAAATTTTTTGGTGAGCTTTTTGGTTCCCAGAAAGAGGTAAAAAAAACAGACAGTACGAATCTCTTTTATGAATTGACAGAGGAGATATCTTTCTACTGGATTTCACATTGATTTAATTTCTCGAAAGCACAGAAAGTTTTTGCAGACGTGGTGCTTTTGCGAAAATTCCCTGCTTTTCAGCACTTTTGCACCAACAAACTGAACGAACCAGAATGGTGGGAAAACATTTGCTCATTTATCGATAAATTGAAGGCATGAGTTTCGAAACTCTTCCCCCAACTTATTAAAAATAATTATTTACCGAATCTGCTGTAGATTTCAGCAATGAAATACTGAAAGCGAAAAAATTAACGACAAGCCTAAAAAAGCTTATAGTAGCTCAGATTCTTTTGAAACGATTTCAGGACACTTATGGTACAAAATGTTTAAGAATCCGTTGGTAAATTAAATTTTAGAGACAAAGAATAGCGCAGAACAAAGTAATCTCGACAAAAAAATCTCATAAAATTGTCTATAGACAATTAACTGAGATTCTTTACAATCTCAGCTTTTTCTGTTAGTAATGCAGATAATTTATCCGCATATTTAAACATCCAACAGAATTTGCACACATTTCGAGTTGCAAATATTTCAAGTTTGCTAGAAAACAATTTGAGGAACTATAATCTTATGCGGACTTATTACTGATTCCCTTATATAAAATAGTTAAAAAATAGAAAACCAACAAAGTAAAACGAAAGAAATATTTATAGGGGAAAGTACTCTCCCTTCATACGTTCATGCTTTCGAATAATGTGAATTTTCTTTTAGTTTTCCTAAGAGACTTAGGGGAAACTGGGGCACCACCAAACACGGGGTAGCACCAAACACTGCAATTTTTAATAGGATATTCGACTTCAGAGGACAAGACTTATAGAATTTTTTAGGCATTATAAGGATGCTTGTCCACTGAAGAAATGGTCGAGATAGTCCAAGTAGTTTAGAAATAAAAGTTAGTGTTTGGTGCTACCCCGTGTTTGGTGGTACCCCAGATTCCCCTACAATTTCTACTAAATATCGTCAAACCATACAACTTTGTGACACTTTTTCAAGTTCTTCTTGAATATTTCCCAAATTAGTTGAGATATTTGAATGACATTTTTATCCAACATAACTACACATCTCTAGAATATAGCCCCATGGTAGAAAAAAATCCAGGTATCTTTGGACAAGGGGGAAAATTTATTGTATGTAGTCCAAAGTTGTACACAAAAATTAAGCAACTTTGTGCCACCCTTTTTTTTTTCGGGAAAAAACGTTGTTCCACTTGTCCAATCTCACTATTTGAGCTTCGAATCATCAATCTATAAGTATTCACGATTAACCAGTACATATAAGATGTTTCATTTTCATTTTCTTTTAAATTTAATTCAATATATTATTGTTTAAAAATTATTTTTTATAAGCCGATTCAAGGAACATCGAGAGACTAGTGTGACCCATCGTTTCTATATTGCGACAGACCTGCCTTGGTTGGATCAGTTGCAGTGAATGTGTATTTGTATCGACAGATCTCTTTATGCCGAACTCGTTTCTGTACCAGCCTCTCTTGTTTAGGCGGCTCATTGTCAATGCATTAGAGGCATTACTTTTCCATCCATTCACTGGACTAATTCAGTACAACTGCTGAAAAATCTGCAGCTGTCGAGTTTCGAACCCGAGACCTCACAGTCATAGAGCCACCACTCTACCAACTGATCCACTGAGGCTAAAAAGACTTGCAATCTTGGGCACTTTGAGGACTGTAAATTTGAATTTTCTTCAAAAACAGTTTCTTTTTCAAATTTCTCCTAGTGTCCTATCGTGTAGAGACCTTAAGTCCTTAGCGTAAAAAACTTTCTAAGTAAATCTTAAAAGATTTAATCATCTGATTGTAGTGCTACAGTAGACTCTCTCTCAATTGGGTATTTGGGACAAAATGTCATTCGATTTATCGAGAAATCTGAGCGTCAAAGTCATAGTAAATTCCATAAAAAGCGCTGAATTAAGGTAAAGTGGCCTCAAGTCGACCGGTTCACTAATATTTGGCGTATGATCTAACATTAATAGGTCAATTATTCCATAAATAAATACGAATCAGTGATAATTTTATAAAAATTCACCACTAAAACATTCAAATATTGACCACCGGTCAAGTCGAGGAACCGGTCGACTCGGGAGCACTTTACCTTATAAAGAATCTCGATAAAATAAGAGGAACTACAGCGAATTTGAGCAAATTGGTTTCATAAATTAAACGTGAAATTGTCAACAAAATTTTTCGCCCGATTTAAAAAGAGGCGATTGAGCTCCTGTAATTGCATTTGCTGTGTATCTACATTAGTTGCAAATGCCACGCAGCGCTGGGTCGTTTACAACAAATGCAGTACAAACTAAGTACAGCTGACATAATTGCTAATCCAGCCGAAAAAATATCAAAATATACTCCTACAGAATTTGAGACCGATCAAAAAAGGTAGAATTTCACCTCGAAGTACAATATCTGAGGCTGTAAAGAATCTCAGATAATTTACAAAATTAAGCTATTTCTAACCATATAATGTCCTTCAAATTCTCATAAAATCTTTGATATAATTTGAAATAATATAAAACTTTGAGATGTGATTATTGGAAAAGCTATAAACATTTGTTATTAATATGAAGGCGACATTCTGCTCTTATAGCTGCATATCTTTTATTTTATGCCCACATAAAAGGATTTTGTTATTCCGGAGAAATTCTATAGATCATTCCTTTAACTGGTGTCACAAATCATCTGTCTTCATTACTGGTCGAAGAGATCAGTAAAGTTATTTTATCTTATTGAGTAACATTTTATTGTTTCGCAAGAAAATGAGAAAGAAATTCATTAAGAAAATTATATCAAGGTTCAAAGGACAATTTTATGGCTTAATAGACTATATACTATATATTTATATACATAAATGAAATTGAGTTTGAGAATTATTTGACACTTTGCTCGAATTTACAAGAAAGTTTATTTTTCTACGAAGTTCTTAAAAAAAGCAACGTTTGGACTATTGGCTAACGCCAAAATCATACATCCCATAAACTCAATACAATTAACTATTGCCTTTTTTTGTGCGCTCCACAGCTTTCGTTGAGGGTAGTTTAGGTCGGGTGCGAGAGTGTGGAAAATTGCTGTTTGGGGCGCATATGAGATTTTCGTCTCATGCGCTGTTAGTAAAAGCTCGACACAGGAAATGGGTGACTATCGGAAAGGAAAGAGGGGAACGACGAGAGAGAGAGAGAGGGAGTTTAAGAGAAAATCAGTTAAGGAGAGAGTAAAAAGCTCCTCTGTTGGGGCGTTCAGCAATTTTAGGGTTGTTCAGTTGAAGACTAAACGCCGAGCGGTTCGAGTGGGCAACACTTTTGGCCCCCGTGAGTGGCTCGCGAGAGAGCTTTTCAGTTGTTGTGTGTGACCCAACACTTGTACCACTCTTCAGGCATTCTTTCACCAAGCAATATTGCACCACTTTTTCATAGTACCCTCAAACGCCCAGGACATCACATAATCACGCACTAACAGCTAGAGAGGCTCTGAATCACGGACAAAAGGCCCTAAAGCATTTTTTTTCTTTAATTTCAATTTCTCTTGGAATCAAGTGTATTTGTGTGTGGGGAGGAAAGCTCTCTTGGAATAGTGAGGATTTTTCCTTTGCTGAATTCGGCGGGCGGGGGCTCGAAAAGTGCGCCCCAAAGTGTATTGCTTCCAAAAGCAAATGCAGATAAGCTACAAGAGTTGTTAATTGAAGTGGTCGAAAAAGGATCTTTCATATAAATTGGATTTGTCCCAATTTGGTCTCTCATCCAATTGGATAAAGACCGACCCCAATTTTGGCGAATTTATATGTGAAGTGTTTTTGCGAGGGAATAATTGCGCAATAAAATTGATACTTTTTATGTAACTGTGAGTGGTGGTCAAATGGTCATTTGACTCCCACCGTGGGAAAGAGTTATTCTGGTGCTGTCATCAAAATTACCTGAGCATAAAAAAAGACCATTTGTGATCCGGTCCCTAATGTCTGGACCAGCCATAGTGTGACTATACAGGAATAAAAAAAAGAGGGTCGTTTTCAAAGAGGTGTAGGAGGTGCAAGAAGTGTTTCAGGACTGTTGGATATCAGTACATATTGACATATGAAATTCTCATATATCTTCGGTTGTTTCTCATTCTGTGCGTTTGCGTGGATTTTGGTTTTCGTGATAATCGTCCTCGTCGTCATACTATCCTCCCTCATCTACGGCAACAATTCCTAGTCTGTGTGTGCGACCGTAGATGTGTTGGGGGATAATTCAGCTAAATACTTAGCCCTGGGGTGGAGTTGTGTGATGTGATAAAAATATTGATTGCGTTTAACATTGTGCAGACGACTTGTGGTGTGCGGATCTGCTCGAAAATTTAATGCAATTAATGCTGAAGGTTAGGGCACAGCAGATGGCCATGTTGCCACAGTTGCCTGATGTTAAGATGCCTGCGGTCTAGTGACACAGATGTTGGTGTTGATATGTCCATGAGTGACTTGTGGCTGACCCCCCGTAGTAGTGTGTTGAGGCCAGTGGCCAGTATCATCTACCCCAAGTTGCTGCCGTCCACTCATTCTGGCCACCGTACAACAGACATCCGAGCCGGAGAGCAGCAGTGCCACCGACAAGAACGCTCTGCTCCTCCACTGCTGCTGCATGATCGTGGAGATAACCCCGGCATGTCCAAGGAAGCAGCGTGCTGACGACGACAAGGTCACCAATAACAATCGCCAAGCGATATGCATCTGCAATGCTCAATGGAAGCTACAGGAAGCGGCCCTGGCTAGGGAAGAATCCCTAAAGGTACAAGATACGGATATCTCAACATCACTATACTAGTTTAGTGATAACCACTTTGACATTCTGTGCAAACATTCAGGCTTTAGGAATATTACATGAAAAGATAAGTTGAAAAGACGTAAATCTAACAAAATTTAGACCATTTCAATATTTCTTCTTCGTTATACCAGAACTAAAGTCTAAGCATGTTAAAATCTCAAAGTCCTTAAAATAAATTAGATATTAGCTTCTATATCACAAAAGTAGGTTCCCGTAATTGACTTACTTACTTAGGTGACGCACGTCTCATTTACGTACAAGATTTCACGTTATTGACCTATAATTAAAAACAAAAGTTTTTAATGATCCTATTAATGGGAAAAAGTACAACAATCACAAGTTTGAGCAATTCGTAAAGTTTTGTTTACAGCGAAATTTGCTTTTATATTCACCGGTTCATAACCGATTTGAACCGATTTTTAAATCGCTTATAAGATCGCCCAAAATACCCAATTGGATTTCAGAAAAAAATTACTTATCATTAGGTTTCTTATGGACTGGAGCTAGTTCAGAATCGTGGGAAATTCCAAGACCTTTCCAATGACCCTAAGAATGACAATATTCAGTTGAGAAAGATAGATAGTTAGATTCTTTTTGGCAATGGAAAACCGCTATTACGAATTACAAGACTCATTTACGAGGAATCCTAAAGAAATAAGAAGAGGAGGAATGGGAGTAAATTAAGATCATGTCAACGGTTCTTGGATCGACAGGAACCAGACTGTACTTAGAGTAGCCGAAAGAGACTCAGAAGGAAACTTAAGCTGGATTCACATTATCAAAAGTTGCATAAGAAATTTTATTTCGTAGTTCCTAATTTGATTCCCAACTGTTCCCATGTTTGAATCCAGCGCGCGAAAGAATCAGTTGTCAAATCAGCTGTGCGGGCGGCGCGTCAAACATTTGTTTTTCGTTCGTGATATCAGTGGTGTGGACAATGTTTTGTGTGACACTGAAGGATGTTCAACTCTCACGGAGAAGCAGCAGCAGCGTGGAGAAACTACTCTGCCACTACACCAGAGAGATGATGTGAGGAGTCAAGGATCTCCAGATCCGGGAGAGATCTTCTAGAATCAAATGGTGAGGAAACTTCTGCGACTTCATCCCATCTCGTTTTCTCCAATAACCCTGCCACACTATGCTAAAAATGTGCTGAACCGAGGATGTGTCCGGAGGATCTTGAGCGATCAGATGACGAGGGATCTTCTGTGGCTATGGCATCCCATCAGGACATCTTCTTCGAGTACCTGAGCTGCAGGATCCTGGCAAAGAGTCTCACCAATTGTGATAAACAAGTAAGATATTACAATCATTATTTTAAAAATGGAAAGCCAGAAAAAATAAATCCAAGGGGCAAATAATTTGTTGGTGTGGTGTACAAAAAAATGCTGAAGGTCTTTCATATAAAAATTAGGAAGTGTTAAAGAACCATCAAGAAAAATAGTGTACACATTATTGGAATTTTGAGACATCCAAGTGTTAGGGGGTTTCTCAATCAGAAAAATAGTACTGCATTTTTGGATAATGGCAATATAAAAACGGTATTTAGTAGTTTGCGAAAAACACCTGAGTAAAGTTTCAGGGGCTTACCAACCAGAAAAAATCTCAAATAAAAATTTAAAAAATATAAATTATTTATATTTTCACAATAATGTTGACATAAATTAATTCTATATACTTCTTCTTAATCTTTATTTCACGTTTTCTTCTGTATCGCTATAATATGTACACATACCCTACCTTTTTTTTAGTTGCACAATAAAAAAATAAAGGAGTTTTCTGGCCTTTCCTTGTCATTATGTTATAAAAAAGAAAATATATCGATTTATATAAAAATTGCTGTTTTTTGTCTTTTGCAGGAAACCGGGACCAGAAGTGACAACAAATTGCACTACAAAAAATTTAAAAAATATGTTTTTGTAATTTTATTTAAATAAATTTGTCAATTTATGTTTTTTGTTTTATTATTTAAAGAAATATGTCATCAAGTGAAATTGAAGTACAACACAGAATGAAAAATTTCATTTGAGAAAATGATTTCTAAAATGAATGCTATTGCAGGTAAGAGCAGATTTACGTTATTGTACTTATTTTTAGGAATTATTAGTTCTAAAACCTCAAATCGATCCTAAATCTTTCTATCCCCCAGTGGATTTTGAAAAATTCGAAAATTATTTTAAGATCCAAAAAAGAGACTTTCATACTTCTTAATATTTTCGCTAGATGGCTGAAGTTACATCCCGTTTGAATTTCGAAGTGCTCAAGTGTCAAAATGTGATGGTTTTCAATTTGTTGTGAGAAAAAAACAGAACAGCGATGCTTACTGTTCTTGTCCCATTAGTTCATCACTCCATAATCACTGAGTAACTCTTGTGCCAGCTTTTTAGTACAGTAGACTCTCGCAAATTCGGCTCTTTTAAGATCGGGCTACTTTTTAATTCGGGCAGCGGTTACATTTGAAAAAAGTTTGTTGTCATTTTTCAAGTTCGATTATGATTATCAAATGAATCAAATATGCTCAAATTTGGCATGGTTTGTCTTAGTTTTGATGTGATTTTGCATTGTTGATGGATTTTCATACAACTTACGTTATATATGAGTGTGTAAACTCAATATCTATATGCACATGAATAAAAAATCGTTGCATTTCAAAACTTTTGTCGCCCGAATTTCTGTCTAATTCGGCTGACATTTCGGTCCCATATGCCCGAATTTGAGAGAGTCTACTGTATGATCTTTGATAAAATTTTCCAACATTGTTCGAAAATTTAGTATGAAAATTCAATATTGCATTTAAATTCTTCGAACATCATCGACATTTTGTGCAAATAGAGTTCCATTTACCTTTTATCCAAGACACTACTCGTGTTTGGGCTCAATATGATTTAAGTTACGAGAGGAATTGTTTATGGAATCAATTCTAGAAGGCTTCTGGTATTTTTTTAGAAACAAAATATAATACTAAATTTTAGAAAATGTAGGATTTATTTTAGAATGTTCCCAAAATCAACCAAGGGGTAAATTCTCTAATTTTCATGAGTTGGTCACCAGTGACACTCACGAAAAAATCGACCACTTTGTACTTCGAATTACTTTTTGTGTCACTGGACAATCATTCTCTGAGAAGGTGAGAAGTGTCACGAAAATATCATGAGAAATGTCACAAAATGAGCATGGAGAATCACACTTGAGTGACAAATTTCGGTATTTTCTCATTTTTAGCACTTCTCACGTTCTCACAAAATTACAGAATTTACTCCCAGAAAATTTTGTGGATTGGGTATCAGAATAAACGGCTAAAATCATATGTAAACTGCGCACTCGTTTAGGTTTACTTGGTTATGGATATAATTTTGATTGTTTCGTGCTTAAACTCAGCGGATTTGCACAGAACCTTATACAATTTGTCCTGAATCTATGCAGATTTTACATAAAATTTAATTTTTTTTTGACTTCATTTGTCCCAGTTTATGTGCAATATTAACCGTTTTATGCTATAGATGTGTGGGTTTACTCGTAATTTTAACCGTTTTATGTTTAAGCCTTTACCTACACAGTAGGAGGAACTAAAAAAATCTTTTTGTTTTAGAAAAGTTCTCTGTTCATGGTACACTGTTAAAAGTAAAAGGATCATGATCATATTGATGCAAATTTGATCCTTTTGCAAAGGTTGAATCAAATTTCAAACTTTGCATGTACAATTATCATTATAGAATATATTAAGCTGTGTAGAAGTTATGTACAATTCTTTTGTAAATTGTTTTATGCTGATACCCAATACACAATGTTTTCTGATCGATTTTCAGAACATTCTAAAGTAAATCCTGAATTTCTAAGGTTAAGAATCAAGAACATAAAACTCTAATATTAACCCTTCCGGGTGAGATAAAATAAAATCCTCATTTTTAAAACGTGTCCTGAGTAATTTTCCCCACATTATGTAAAATAAATCCCATTAGGGTAAGTGTGCCAAATTCCGGCCACATTTTTATTCCTCGAATTTCCATGAATTTTTAGTTTTTACATGCTATAGAGATTACACAATGCAAGATAAAAACAGAAAAAGTAAGTTCGACAAACCAAATGACGTTAAAAAGCATTGGAAGAATTCCTAAAATGCAAGGAAGTATGAGAATAAAGGTGACCGAAATAAGGCACCAAAACTATGTCTACATTTTTAGTCATTTTGAAATGTATTAAGAATGATTTTAGAGTAAATAAAGATGATAAACTGTCTACAAGGTTCCAAGCAACCTTTCCTAACAAGGAATAAAAAAAAAATCAATCAAAATCGATCTTGCATTTCAAACTTGAGACTTTGGTGCTTGCACGCAAATATGCCGAAATTTGGCACACTTACCCTATTAAGAAAATTAAACGACTTCTCTTTGAACTTTAATCGTGTTTAGGATCGATTTGAGGTTTTAGAACTAATAATTCCTAAAAATAAGTACAATAACGTAAATCTGCTCTTACCTGCAATAGCATTCATTTTAGAAATCATTTTCTCAAATGAAATTTTTCATTCTGTGTTGTACTTCAATTTCACTTGATGACATATTTCTTTAAATAATAAAACAAAAAACATAAATTGACAAATTTATTTAAATAAAATTACAAAAACATTTTTTAAATTTTTTGTAGTGCAATTTGTTGTCACTTCTGGTCCCGGTTTCCTGCAAAAGACAAAAAACAGCAATTTTTATATAAATCGATATATTTTCTTTTTTATAACATAATGACAAAGAAAGGCCAGAAAACTCCTTTATTTTTTTATTGTGCAACTAAAAAAAAGGTAGGGTATGTGTACATATTATAGCGATACAGAAGAAAACGTGAAATAAAGATTAAGAAGAAGTATATAGAATTAATTTATGTCAACATTATTGTGAAAATATAAATAATTTATATTTTTTAAATTTTTATTTGAGATTTTTTTCTGGTTGGTAAGCCCCTGAAACTTTACTCAGGTGTTTTTCGCAAACTACTAAATAATTAAACCCGTTTTTATATTGCCATTATCCAAAAATGCAGTACTATTTTTCTGATTGAGAAACCCCCTAACACTTGGATGTCTCAAAATTCCAATAATGTGTACACTATTTTTCTTGATGGTTCTTTAACACTTCCTAATTTTTATATGAAAGACCTTCAGCATTTTTTTGTACACCACATCCAACAAATTATTTGCCCCTTGGATTTATTTTTTCTGGCTTTCCATTTTTAAAATAATGATTGTAATATCTTACTTGTTTATCACAATTGGTAAGACTCTTTGCCAGGATCCTGCAGCTCAGGTACTCGAAGAAGATGTCCTGATGGGATGCCATAGCCACAGAAGATCCCTCGTCATCTGATCGCTCAAGATCCTCCGGACACATCCTCGGTTCAGCACATTTTTAGCATAGTGTGGCAGGGTTATTGGAGAAAACGAGATGGGATGAAGTCGCAGAAGTTTCCTCACCATTTGATTCTACAAGATCTCTCCCGGATCTGGAGATCCTTGACTCCTCACATCATCTCTCTGGTGTAGTGGCAGAGTAGTTTCTCCACGCTGCTGCTGCTTCTCCGTGAGAGTTGAACATCCTTCAGTGTCACACAAAACATTGTCCACACCACTGATATCACGAGAGGGGCACATCTGGAACATTTTGTGGCTGATATTTTCCACATTTCTTTACAAATTTTCACTATTCACGAACGAAAAACAAATGTTTGACGCGCCGCCCGCACAGCTGATTTGACAACTGATTCTTTCGCGCGCTGGATTCAAACGCAAATGGGAACAGTTGGGAATTAAATTGAGAAATAAAATCATTCTTATGAAAAAGTTCTATGTAAAAGTGCATAAGTCTCAGCCAATCAGATTGCTCCATTTTGGTTTATGTATTTTTTCTTATGCACTTTTTCATCATGTGAATGAGCCCTTAGACAAATAAATTTTGATACCCTTAAAGTTCTGAACAAGATTAAAAATTGATATCATCTTAGTGTGATATATTTTTCACTGAAGAACATTGGAGGTAACCTTCCTTATGAACATCACAATAATTTATCATAAGAACAACTTTTGTTCTCTTCGCAAAATATCCTTTTGGGCTAATTCTGGAAACTTATCTTACAATGAAAAAAAATGAGAAGTAGTAAGTAGTCATTAAGTTTTGTTTGGATAAGTCTGCCAGTGAACACCTTAAATCTCTTCCGTTTACCGTTTATCCGCTATGTGTAACATATTGAAACTGAACATAACAACGTTCTAAAATATAGTATCGTGTTTTCTAGTTTACCAAGATCGTACAACAGTTAAATATTTTTAAAAGGCTTGCACAATGTCAAAGTGGGTCTTAATTTCAAAATCAGAGTAATTAACATTAACAACATCAACTGTTATTAAAAGGGAGAACCACTTCGCAAACACGGCTCACTTGATCAGTTGCTCAAGAAGGAGGACGCAAAGGCTGATCCACCGGACATCGAGATGGATCAGCGTAGGCGACCCCCTCAAACTGAGGAAAAACAGTTAAAATGGGCGCGTCAAAAGACTATCGCCACGGTGGACAATATGAATCTGCAAAAATACTATCAGCAGATGAATGGAGACTATGATACTCCAAGACAACCTCCACAGCCGGTTAGAAAAGAGCCACCGCCTGAAAAACTCCGTCCAGAACGGCAATTTTACAAGTCAAGTTCTGGCCAACATCTTAGGGGGTTTTTCATGGAGCCTGAATGGACTCCAAAACCGGCTAAAGTAAAAGAGAGTCCACAACAAGAAGCCGAAGGTGGTCAATTGTGGTTCGATAGATCGCATAGACAAAGGCATTCTTCAAGATCAGTAGGAGATGCAGAAGTCAGTAAGGTCACTGAAACTCACCATCAAAGACACTCCTCGGGTCCTAGTGATCTGTCGCTTCTTAAAGAGGACATAGCTAAACTACTGGTAAAGTTACCGTTGACTAAGTCAGCGCAAAAGACCAATATATTTGATCAATCTCAGAGGAAAAGTATCGATGGACGAACAACTGTAACAAAAGCAGAAGTACATCAAAAAGATGACCAGATGGGAGTCTATAAGAAACCTCTGCAACGACAATCATCGGGACCAAGTGATATCTCCATTCTGAGAAATGATCTGTTAGAATGGTTAGCTAAGCAACAACAAACACCCAAGGCAAGGGATTCAGGTCCTGTGCCGGCAGGAAGAAAGATTCAGAAAGCCAGTAGTCAGCCAGTACCTCAGCCGAGAAAGAGGAATTCTTTGGGTCCTGGAGAAAATGAAATGGAATGGATTAAGCGACCCCTCCCCACTGAAAAATCTTCAAGTAAGCACCATATTCCACCTGAGGCTTCTTCACGAAAACATCGTAGACTACAGCACTCCTCAAGTGCAGTGGTATCGTCAAATCATGGTGCAAAAAGAGACTCCTCAATGGATCCTAGTCGTGATCGAAAGCATGGCCATCATTCTCGAGTAGATGGGGGTAAGGGTCGTCGCAATCAAACCCAACGCTCAGCTACAATCACAGATATGACTGAAGCAAGTCGTCGTCAGGAGTCTTCTATAACTTCTAAAAAAGAACTTACTCCCGAAACATTGCCCCGTTGCACTGATCCCAATTGTCCCTTGTTGCCAATTTGCAATGATCCTGAATGCTGCTATATCGCTAGTTGCTACGACCGGATGAGGTATTCGACTCATGTACCTCGATGTCGTTGCAAGAAATGCTCACCGAAATGTACTGAGTACCGTTGTTACTCTCTCCCCCGGTGCATCGATTCCAAGTGCTCTGCTTCATTAGCAAACATTACGAAATGCAATTCACTGCCAAGATGTGCTGAGGCACATCAAAGTGTCTCTCTCCATACGACATCTATGTCACATGGTGATTCCCGTGCATCTCTACCGCGTACCACAAAGCCCTCTAGGAGTGCTTCTCGTTCCACTAATGGCAAACTAATCAAATCCGTCTCGGCGGCATCTCTGAACTCTCGTAGACGCCGTCACAAAACAGTTCACTTTGGAGAGAACCTTCTACGGGAAGTCTGCCAGAATAGGCGATTAATCAAACCACTGCAACAACGCGATACACCATCAGGATCAGCGCCCATGAAGCCCAACATTCAAATGTTATTCAATTTTATCGAAGGTGTTTTGAGTGCTTGGGTAGATGATGAAGATGAACACCTAAAATCGGGAGCAGACTCGGAACCTGAAAGAGGTGCTCTGTTAAAACCTATGCATCGATGCAATAGGGCTCGCTTCCAAACCATAAGGCGCGTTGTTTCAGAAGCAGCTGCCCTCAAAGGTACACTTAAATTGGGCAACTCGCGATACAGGCATAGACACTGGAGAGGTACAGCTAAAGACTGCAATGAGAGATTCCTCAGAAAGGTACTTATTATTGTAATAGGCTTACCTTTGTTTAATCAGATTATTTTTAATATCCTATTTAAGGAGTGCCTGTCTGTTAAAAATAGAACATCGTATTTATTGTTTTCAAATTCGTATATGTGCTATTTGTTTGTTGAACGTTGACATGGGATAACAAATGGGTAGTTAACTTCAAACACCCTTCTATCATATCCTTGGAACCACAACTTTTTGCCACAAATGCTAACACTTCCACAAAACCATAAAATCCTCTCATAACACATTTATCATTTTTCAGCCAAGATGTTTATTGCTGAAATGCCATATATCGAGATTTACTAACGTGGTTGTCTAATTCAGGCACTGTACTTATATTATTCCCGGTATAAGTTTTTTTTTATCTAAAAGAAATCATCTCACATTCAAGGCAATCAAGTGTTATAACTTCTCACGAACTGTTAATATACTAAATATTCATTTTGACCAAATTTCAAAATACTAAGAAGTTCAATTTTACTTGATCTTATTCTAAACTCAACAAATGAGGGCCATTTATTAATTTATTAATAGTAACAAAGCTCGTGCAAGCTCCCATATAGGACTTACGCCTTCTCAAGAAAAAAATGTGACTTCCTTTATTATTATTATTATTATTTTTTGATACAAGGATGATACTGATAGTCTCATTCTTTTTATAATTAAATTGAAGCTGACATAATGCCAAAAAATTTCTGATGGATTAAACGAAATTTAAACCCAAGACATTGGCTTTATAGAACGCGCGCTCTATCACTTATCCAATTGCGTGTTGTTAATTTTAATAATAGGGGAGACTGAGGCAAAAAGTCACAAAACGGATATTTTATTTTTTACAAGCTACTCGAGCGCTTCAAAAATTTCTAATTAGCGCAGTTTTATAGGAAATTTACCGCTCTACAACTTTGTGAAAGTCATTTTCCTCTATTGTGTAAGGAAATACATTTATCAAGCCAATTTCTAATAGGTAATTTTGTGACTATTCTCAAACATGCTGGGGAAAATAGTACCAGACATTGGGCATTATCATATTTTGATTCGCTTCATTACGGGCTTCCGTAAATTTGAAAAAATACCTAGAGGACATATTGTCAAAGAAAATTTATTCATCTACACCTTTGTAAAACACCGTTTTCTCTGCGAGAAAAATGAGAAAACGAGAAAAGCGCTTTTCAAGCTATTTTAGAAAAAAACACACAAAAGACTGTAAATCGTTTAACCAACGCAAACAACAAGCGGCGAGACATCACAATGCATTTCTTTTCGCCGTGAGACATCAGAAATTGCTTCGCTTTTTTGTTACTTTTTGCTCTGTACCTTTTGTTACTTTTTACCCCAAGTGGCCATTTTTAAAAGAATTTTTGTGAAATTCTAAAATAGATAGCGGATTCGTATTCAAGAAATCCAAATTATTTAGAAAATATTCAAAAGTGCATTAATTTTGGAAAATAAGTAGGGGAAACTGGGGCACCACCAAACACGGGGTACCACCAAACACTAATTTTTATTTCTAAACTACTTTGACTATCTCGACTATTCCTTTAGTGGACAAGCATCCCTATAGTTCCTATAAATTCCTATAGGTCTTATCCTCTGAAGTCAAATATCCGATTAAAAAATCGCAGTGTTTGGTGGTACCCCGTGTTTGATGGTGCCCCAGTTTCCCCTAGGTAATAATTCTTATCTTCTGCAAGGAAAATATTTCAAAAATAGGGTTAAAAATTTCGATATTTTTTATTTTCTAAATTCCTTGTTAGAATTCTAAGAAACTTACGACATTGAAGGTCTATGGAGGCTATCTATAGAAAAAAATTTGAACCTCTATCTTTTTTATCTTGGAAGATATTGAATTTTGAATTTTTCGATTTGTGACTTTTTGCCCCAGTCTCCCCTACTCTTATTTCAATCTTCAGATACTCAAAAAAAATTGAATATGGTATTTTGATAATGTCAGAGTGCTTATTCTTAATGATAAATCATTTTCAATGATTTAGTTTAGTCATATGAATTTATTAAAATAAACAATGAAATTTGAATGTGATTTTTCTATATAAATCTTCTCAGTCACTTCACTTATCACTATTACCACTTAAGTGTAATGTTCTCAACGATCTCATGTATTATGCATTCATGCAGAATCTCCTGAAATTTATCAATAAAAACAGTGACATCTTGATATTAGCAATAAGAGTGTGTGTAATGTTTCCCAATAGAGCTGTGAAATTGAGTGTAACTTCCCATGGGATAGTTCTATTCCAATTTCTTACAGTGTTACCTTCTTTGGATGCTGTACTTAAATTCATGGGTTAATACTCGCGGTTATTCAACTGAAGGTGGGAGGGAAAGACTTTAGGGATGTATTACCTGAAAATTATTGTGTTTGCATTATCTTCATGTCAGGCCTTGTATATGTATATATATTGCGGTGGTTTTGGTATCAGTGAGGGTAGTACACACACATCTTTAATATATAACGTCACAGAGTGAGGAGAGACCCAATTTTAGAATTGGATCAATACATTGCGAAAGGGAATGAGGGGAGTAAGTGGTTGGGAAATGGAATACAAGAGTGATATTCGAAAAGTGGTACAATTTGTTCCATTCTCCTGATAGTGTATTAAGTTGATGTGTCTCTTCCATTCTTACCTATTCGTTCGTTTTCAAATTCTGTAAAAAAAAAAGTCAAAATTCCTTCTTCTATCCCAAGCACATTCATCTCGTGCCTTTTTTTCCTCGTCTCTCTAGACTTCCTTGCCAATTGTCAGAGATTGGTAAAGGAGCTAGAGATCACAATAGATTCGGGGCGGGAGCATTTGAAGCTTCCAACACTACATGTGAAAGCTACAACAATCAATTTCACCTTAAAACTCCAATATTGACATTACATGTTCAATTACTTTTGATCAATCGCAATTGTGGATATGGATGAGAGTTGCGTATTATGAAAAAAAAAAGGAATTGAGAGGGAAGAAAGGTCACATTGCTGCCTAAAAACAGTTATTTATTGGGATATTTATTGGGATATTACAACAAGAGCTTTCATGCAGAACACAATTTGGCTGTTTCAGCTGCAATTCTCATTAATTATTGACATATACAAAATAATGATAAACATGGCAAAAATTCAATGTAAATTGACTATAATACCTATAGGTATTTAACAATGTTTTTTTTCGTCAAATACTACAAGTGTACAAAAATAACAATTTCCAAATTAATTACATTCTCAAAATACTTTATTTCACTTTTCTGCTCCACCAAATTTTTTTTCCAACGAAATGTTGATGATTATTGCTAATTTTGGCATTCTAAAAATAGAAAAATGGCTAATTGTAAAGCATTTTATAAGGCCTTAAAATTCTAAGTCTGTGACATATAATTTTCTATAATGTTATAGGCAATTAAAGGCAAAATATGGCAAGTTGAAAGATATCGAAACCTCAAATTTACTACAGGGAGGCAAATTATCTAATAGGGGTCCACCGACGATCTGAAATTGTTGCTATATTATTCTTCAATCGTTTAGTTTCTTGATATTATAACAGTCGTGTAACAAAATTTTTGCACAAATTTAAGAATTTCACAATTCCACTCTAAAGGAATCTCTATGCAGAATTCGAACTAATAAAATATCGGAGTTTAAGAAAGTAAAAAAAATTAATGTAGTGCTAAAAACAAATTGTACTAAATTTTTTTTTTTCAAGTATGTTTATCTTAGCCCATTTCTGCTTGTTTTTTTTCGTAAGAAATTTTTTTTAAACAAAAAAGTAGATAAGAACAAAACGTTTCAGAAAGACAGCGATGGTTTGAGGCATGACACTCCTTCTGCAATGTCTAATACGGGCTTCAGACCTGAGGCTTAGCCATATGGCTTAAATCCTCTAATTCCTTAACAGGCAAGATTTTTGAGGAAATTGTTGCTTTGAATTGAATATTAATGGCAAATAAGCCATTAGATTTTGAAAAATTAACAAAATTGTTTGTTCTTAAGATTTTTGAATGAATTTTTATTTTATTATTTAATTATTATTAATTGAATAATATTAATAATATTATTATTTAATTTTTATTTTTGAATTTCTTTAAATATAATATTTCACAAATATTGTTTATTCACCTTTTAAATGGATGTATGTCCTTCGATTTTCACTGCGGACTTAACAATATTTCACAAATTATGCCGAAAAATCAAACAAAACACTTAGATATTTTCCTAGCAACTTCCATAAGAAACAGAGAAAATGACAACTACCGTGTGAACGTGTGAAGGTTATGAATGTCACGCATGCAATACATTTTTTAAATTCTTCTTGCAAGTCACCCTTTGATTGTTTTATAACGAAATTTGCATTTTTAACTTCCGAAATAATCATAAAATTAAGTTTATTAAACTTTTTATCGAAAATTTAAATATTTAATTGATTTATTATCAAGTTTTTAAGGAGGTGTCTCACATTCCATACTGCTTTGTCCAACTTTCCAAACTGTCTCGCTTTAGGCAAATGACCCTACTTGATTCAAAAACACAACTTTCGAACTAAGTTAATTTGTCCTCTAAGTAAAAAAAATCGCTTTACTGCTCGAAATCAAAGAGAAAGCAATTATATAATCCACTTTATTTTCATCTTGTCACCAGCCTAGAGCACGAACGGTAAGAGATATTGACTTCCAGTCTTCCGTGACTACCCCAAGTGAACATAATCCACAGACGTTTTTCATATTTCCCCAAACTTCCTCCTACCCCTCCAAAAACATGTTTTTTGGTTTATTTCTAAAAAGGCTTCTAACATTTTTTTTATTTTCGAATATGGTTCGGTGGTAGTCACGGTAAATATTTCGTCTTTAAAACGTATGTCCGAAAAATATTTCGATATTAAATTTTCGAAGGTGAAACCTTTTTGAAGGGCATATTTTTCAGCCGATTTGCCTAAATTTGGATTTTTTTTAAAGATCTTGAAATTTCCAACCCAGCTGCATCGGACTTAATCGATAATGAATCAGTAAAGTACTCATAAATGATATGCCTTTCTCAAACTTACTTTTTTATTTGTCCGTATGCTTGTTGCCCACGCTAAAATATTGTAAAATGTTCTAGCCTTAAGCAATTTTTCATTGCGGAATGTTTTCTTTTTGTTTTATTTATGAATCAATTTAATAAATAGTAAACCGGTATGCACCCAAAAATCTAGCAAAAAGATGTTACACATAAAGTTCTTTCTCGTGAGTTCGAACACTCCGCGCTGGGATGCTTTGCCATCTTTTTAGTCATTAGTATTTGTCCGTTTATCAGATTTGTCCCTAACCCTTTAAAGATAAGTAGGACACCGATGTCCTAAAAACTAAAACCATTTTTTTAGACTATTTAGGTGACAAAATACTACCCTATAGTCAAAAGAATTGTTCTTGTTCTTCTCGTGCTATAATATCTAAACTCTAAAGAGTTAAACAGAATAAGAGAATACCACTAAATAGTCATGGTTTGCATTAAAGTGCTTCTTCAATAAAACTTTGGTCAACTCAAGGCTCTTTCATTAGGAAGTGGAATCCCCATTCATAAATTGGATTGCTTGAAATAAATATGTTCATGCTACTTAAGTTTTTTCCTTGTATACATTTACTGAATGATTCGCATAATTCAGAAAATATATTTTTCATGAGATCCCACTGATAGGAATTGTGCTGTATATTTTATGAAAGTCGATATTCAAGACAAAGAAATAAGATTTCATTGAGTTTGAATACAGTTTATATTCATTTAACTATTACAATATATGATGTAATTGAAATTACTCTAATTAATATAAAATATTAATTTGAAGCCTAACAAAATATTTTTTAAATAAATTTCAAATATCCCATTCTTACATTTTCCAATACTTATGTAAGAAGTATTTGCAGTACTGCAGGAAAATTAAATACATTTTACAGTTTTCTTGGTTGAAAAAAGCTTAAAAGATGGAAGTTCGAAGCATTTGGTCTTCATTCCCATCATTCGTCTTTTTGTAATTTCCTGTTGATATTTTCAACACATTTATCATTTTTGTACGATGAATGGGTGTAAAAATGAAAGAAGAGTATACAGCAGAGATACCGTCGCCGGAATGGGTTGAGAACTTTTGAAGGAATTGTGTTAGATGACTTTAGTTGACCGTTAGTGATTTTTCATTGCCCTGTCACTGTTTATTATAGCAGAATATTTCATAAATTTGAGAGTTTACTTAATTTATATTTTTCCCAAATAACTCTTTAGACATATGGTATCATGCTGAGAGAGAGAAATTATAAAATTACTATGAAAAGTTTTTTTATTTAAATAGAAAATTGAAAATTCGTGTATATTCAAACGACAAAAACAGAGGGTCTTTTCCATCTTAATAAACAAAAGTGTTACTATCGATTAATTATGTTCTCTAACAGAGTGACTTCCTTTTCATGTGGCATACAACCACGGCTTTGAGCTTTCAACTGTCGAGATGGAAAAGTAGAACAGAATTGGAAGTTAATAGGGCAGAGAAGATGGAATAGCATTTTACCTCTGACCCTTGAAACTTTCCAACTTTCGTGTTGCAAAACTCCTTATACAAAGAGGAAATTTTTTGACTTTTCACCACGTCAAGTTCTTTTTTCTATAATGAAAAAGCGTAGCACTGAGGGGGTCTCCGTAAATAATCTTTCAATTTTTCCATCAAACTCTCTTGTCAAAATTGCACCAGCGAAAGGCTTTGTGGTGGTGGTTCCGAATGATGGAAAATATGCAAAAATGTGAATGACTGAGAGAGGCTTGTTTTAGCAGGACAACAACTGGTGTGGTGTGGTATATTGTTGGTCAAAGGGAAGTGTGTATGATCAGGATGAGGTGGTTTTACCATGGATACTTTTTTTTTTGCTCGCTACATAAAACTTTCCACACAAAGCTCTTTTTCTCGCCCACAGAATCTCCGTAAATCCCCTATTTGGTTCCTTCATGCGTGGATTTTAGCTTTTTATCCTGTTGTTCTATCAGGCCTCGTCTGATGTTTAGTTTCTTTTTTATTTTACTATGTTCTACTACAAAAAGAGGACTGGGATAGTGAAGTGCTTCAAAAGAACTGCTAAATATAAAGCGGTAGCTTCTATATGTTCTTGAGCGTTAAGAAAACTTTATTAATTCAATATTTATAAATAACATCATGAAAATTAAATTAAAATAAATTTTACATGAATTAAAATAGTTTAAAAAAAATCACGTATGTGTATGATATGTGATTTATCTTTTAATTTTTGGTTATCTGTAATATTCGGAACAATATTTAAATTTTAAAGATAAATCTTGAAAAACTTGCAACATCTACAACTTATAGCAGAACTAGGGTAAGTGTGCTAAATTTCGGCCAGCTTACAATTCCGGCCACCTTTTTTGTTCCTCAAATTTCCGTAAATTTTTAATTATCACATACTCTAGAGATTATACAATGCAAATTAATAACAAAAAATATGGCTTCGACAAACGAGATGACGTGAAAAAGACACTGGAAGAACCCCCGAAGGGCAAGGAACTATGAGAATGAAGGTAGCCGAAATAGGACACCAAAGCTATGTCTACATTTTTATTCATTTTAAAATGAATTAAGAATGGTTTTAGAGTAAATATAAACGATAAACTGTCTACAAAGTTCCAAGCAATACTTCTTGAGAAAAAGGATTAAAAAAATCAATTTGTTTTAAAAATATTACATTTCAAACTTGAGACTTTGGCGTTTGCATGCAACTATGCCGAAATTTGGCACACTTACCCTAAGTCTTATTCTTTCTGACAATATATACTATAAAAATATCGTGACGCTTGTGGTGCTTAATTTTTCAGTTTTATATCGCTCCTTCATAATCTGGAGCTCGAAATCAAACATTTCTTATAAGTAATCTCTAAATATAAAATCTGTTATTCATGTCAGAAAAGTGGTCATATTCAGACACACTGCATCATGCAGATTTTTGCTGTAAATGTGGAGAAAATCACGAGAATGTACGCTGTACAATGTAATTTTCGGTCAAAATATTGAATTTTATTTATTAACGTCATAACCAGAAAAAATAGGTAAACCTTCCCTCAATAATTTCTATGAAGTACAGTTTGTCAGGTTTCCTGAAAGCTCTCTTCGTTTTCTTAGGATTGCCACATATAAAAGTTCATAGTACCATTTATTTCCACGTAATAATTGCTGAAAGCTTAAGAATTGATTATGTTTAAGAGGTATTTCACAGACATTTCTCTCACAAAGATCCCAATTGGGCCAATCTTTCTTAAGAGCTTTTCGCTTGCTCTTCCCATTGTCACCAATAGAAAAAGTTAGGGAAGCGTGAAAGAACCACCCGAAAAAAAAGGTATGACGATAGTTTGAACCTTTATGATTCTCTACTGGGCATTTCTATGAATTTCTTCGAGGGTCGACTCAAGATGTTATTTTGTTTATCAAGAGGGCAGAAAAAACAGCAATTTCATGGAGAAAATACCCATGTCGAAGTTATTAGAAGGAGGGAAAATGGGACTTCCTGGTGAAACAATAGTTGTTGACTCACTTTTATTTCACTTCTGATAAAGTCACAGCTTTCAGTCTAACTTTAATCTAGATTTAGCGTTGAACAGCCGCTTTTCCCAACTATACCCTACTTTTGCTTTGTTACAGGATAAAAAAAGTTGAAAAACATACATAAGCTATATAAAAAGCACACAAAAAAAGTTTCAATGTGATTATTTTCCACCAAGTCGCATATGCTATACGAACTACAGGAAAAAATTGGAATGATTTTTTTTGTGTTTTTAATTGCATTCCATGAATACTAAGTATATTGAAATGATTGAGTTTGAAATATACACTCATTAATTTTAGTTGAAGAAAAAGTTGTTGGAAACTCAAATAAATGTCTGTGTCCTAATTAATCTCCTATAGTTCAGTGAAGCAAAAAAAAGTACACAAAACTCTCAAACTATTATCCCACCATGTAAGATAGTTTAGGTCAACTGCCAACTAGAAGGAAATACTACAGAAACCTAATAGTATATTGAAAGTATATGTAATTAATTTCACATACATTCAAAATATTTGTAAATAAAAACACTTTAATTTCGTTAAATGTATTTTGGTTTTCTCTATATATTCTGCATTATAGGTTTTAAATTTAAAAAAAAAACTATCTTGACCATTTGAAGTTGTAGAAACTGAGATGCTTTTCAGGCAACCTCAATGTTCTTGCAACTCGGAATGCGTGAAAATTCGATGGTGAATTGAATTTTGGAGACAAAGAATCATGACGAGTAAATTGAACTAGATGGTCTGATGGACATGTGTAGCTTAACTTGATATTTACCTCCAAAGTTCAACTCCCAATCGCATTCGCACGAATTGCATGTTGCAGTTGCAAATACTCCAAAATTGTGTGAAATGCATTTCAGCTACCATAAACTTACCTGAGCTTTTCACTGAACACTAATTTGTCTATTTTAAATTAATATGGAAGACATATGAATATAAAAAAAAGTATTTCATAGAAATCGTTCAATAAATCACCGGATACCTAGTTCGATCGAGTTTGATCGTTTACCAAGGGGTTACTCAAGATCGAAAATTTGTGTCCATATTCCGTTTATTCCATGGGATTCCAATGTGTTTCTAATGATTCTAAATATGTGATTCCCTTAATAATTCAATTCGGTATTCTGTGATTCTCAGTTATTCCATCCTGTGATTCTGTTTATCCCTTATATCTTCGAATTTATCGAATGTCAGATGTTGCTAAATACGATCAAGATAATTTTTGAACAATAGGAAGAGCTACAATGTCGTTAATGAACAGGTTTAGGAAATATCTAGTTAGAAAGCGTTTCAAATCAGGCCTCAAAATATGAATAAAATTCAATTTTTGAAAGAAAGTTTGTGAAACTCTAAAAACACCAATATCAGTCCATTTTTGATCAAAATTTCTCGCCATTTTCTTCAACAAAAGCCTTAATTAAATGCTTTATTTTAAACTTGTAAAAAATATTTTTTTATCAGAATTTCCACTGGATTTTTTTGTGGAATGTTTGCGTCTGAATATAAGTTAATATAATCATAAACAACTTGAAAATTAATTTATTGTGAACTTTCAACAGAAAGTTTGTCGAAATCTTCTTTTAATGTTCTTTTAATCCATTTTATTTAAAACATAAAAGCTAGTACTTGTTTTTGGAAATCGATTAAATAAAATTAAGTGGTATCTGTATCACTTAAAATCATCAAAATCGGATTAAAAAAGTTCGATTCTGATTTTCAAGCATATAAAGATAAAAGCTATTTTAATCTCTAAAAACATTGTTTTGGAATCCTCAAATTTAAAATGCAATTTCCTGGAACGGAAAGCTATACACTCAGTTCTATAATGACTTTTTGTACCTTTTTTCTAAATCCGAAAAAATCGCTTAAATCGGCACAGTGATTTTCTCAAAAAACAGATTGTAACTGTATTCCCCTTTCCTTTAATTGATTTTTAATTAAGCTCAAAGTCATAATAATTAAGCTAATTTTTACAATTTTTTTTAGGAAACTTGTGCTCTTTGCATTCGAAAAAAAACGATTTCTTTTGGGGATAGTTTTCCAATTTGACTCCTGTCTTGTTAAAATCCTAGCTTCGTCCTTGCCTCTAAATAGATCCTCTTATCAATCTTAATAATGGTCACCTCAATCTATACAAAATATTGAACATAGGACAAAATGTAGCGCCTCACAATTCACAATTTTGTTCTTGCTATCCCAGGGATCCCCCTTAACCACCTCATTTGCTGACTGGGTCTTATATCTTGTATCCGCCACGGGAGAAGTCATATTTCTTTTCGAATGAGACATATTGTATGATTGTTTTTTTTAGTTGAAAATGTCCAATCTTCTTTGAAAAATAAAAAAAAATCCATATAAATCTGTAATGAACTATGGCTTATCATTATCTATCGCGGAATATTGAGTAAGAATGATTATCTGATTCCTCTGATTCCATTTGATTCGAGTGATTCTTGAAGGAATGTTATTTCAGATTCTATTAGAATCTTATGAGTGATTCCGTGGATTCAATAAATTCGAACGAAAAAATGTGTCGGTATTCCAAATTTGAGTAACCCCTTGTCATTTACAGATCCTGCACTTATAGCAAGTTGTCCTTGGAAATATATTACTCTTCGCTACAACATACTTAAATTTAGTTGAAATTGCAGAGTGTATGGCCCATTCAACGGTTGTTAACCCAGTCGACGGCTAAACCCAATCTTAATTGGGTATTAATCCAAATCTTATTGATCCAAAATCGGTGTAAATATTACCCTTTTTGGGTGTATTAGGGGTTAAATGTACCCTTTTTCATGTTAATTTTACCCTTAATAAGGTGTAAAATTAACATTAAAAAATATTGATATATTTTTACACCTAAAAAGTGTTGAAGTTCTGAGGAAAAAATGTTAATCGCACCCTGTTTTTTTTTCTCAGTGTACTACTCCACCAGAGTGTACTCTTTCTAACACACGTGATTTTCCATTTGAAATTTTGCATACTATATACCTCTCTTTCCGACTTTTCTTAATAATAATATTAATCTTAGATGTGACACCTCGGTGAATATCAGTGACATTATTAGGCGAGATCTTTCTTTTGGATCTTGTCTTATTAAGCTAACCTCTGAAAAGGATGAAATGCGTGAAATAGTAATTCAGGTTATTAATGCAAAAAATAGTTTTCTTTTAATTAAAAAACGGGTGGCGCATCTAACTTTAATAAACCTTAAGCCATCTACCGTCATTTAGCATTTACTGAAAACCTCAAGTTGATACTTTTCACCGTTTTGCTTCCATAAACGATTACGCGACGGAAAAACGAGGCTACAAACGAGGCAGATATCATAAGCTATTGCCTGAGAGCACCGAAACGTACACCTAAAGTGCGAGAGATCGAATTCTAGGCAAAAGTACATAAGATTCGTAAAATGGGTACCCTCTGTTAATTTTTCTTTCTCTTCGTGCACTCTTCTTCTCTCCAATAACAAAAAAGAACTTTTTAACCCAAGGATACATTTCGATGGAGAATAAATGAGATACTATTGCTTAATATTCTTTTGCCTTCCCCAAGGAAAGAGAATACGTTGAAGTAAGGAGAAAGCAGAAAGAATAAAATATCCCAAATACAGGAAATAATATAAAGGATTCTGCTGATGATGGATTGAATAAATTTGCAGCATGGAAAACCTTTTAATATTGGCGTAGAGAATCCATGTCATTAAGTCTCTCTGCTGGATGAAAAGTTTTCAATATTAAATTTTCCCAGAAATTGTATATAAATATATACACACCTCAAAACAATTTCATGGTGATGTTTTTTTTTAGCAACACTTCCTACCCTCCCCCATCTACTGCAATATTGTCTACCACCCTCTACTTCAAATCGCGTCATCGTGAACCAGAAAAAGCTCCTCCACTTTGGGTCTCTGTCCAACCAAGAAGTGGGTGTGGAGTGGTTGTAACAAAAATAAACCGCTTTTCCATGGAATATGACGGAAGTGAAAATCTATTTTCAATTCTCTTCTTCTTGCCCTTCTAACACCATTTATATAATTTTTTGCATATTTATATTTCGCACAAAATAAAATTTCCACTCATCATCTGCAGAATTCTATTATATATATTTTTTTGTTATGTCCTCAACAAAAGAACGGAAAAATACAACATGCAAAATATCCTCTGAGAAACCACAAAGTGAATATAATCTGTTATTTCGTAAATAATGTAAAATATTCCGCTTTTTTTTTGCAAAGTCGCATGGGAGAATTCACAATGAAATATTAAATTAAATGACTGACAAAATAGACGATAATTAATTAAATGCGACATATTTTTTGTGTATTGTTAACCAGAGATTACGGTTAGTCTACCATGAAAATTTCATCGTGATTATATGTATCATTATCATTGTCAGCGTTCCACATAGAACAGAAAAAAAGAGAACTTGCGCGTTTATATTTTTTTATTAAAGAATTTAAATTGAGAAATAAATATTTTTTATGTATATTAAATATACGCAATCAGTTTATTTGAAAAGCGCTGGATGTTATGATGAAAGATTTTCTAGTTTAATTATTCTTAATATTTTTTTACAGATTTTCAGATTTCAAATATAGGGGAGACTGGGGCAAAATTTGTCAAAACGAAAATTTCAATATTCACTATTTTCTAAAATAGAAGAGACTGAGGCTTGAAATTTTTATTATTAGATAGCCTTCATGAACCTTCTTAAACTTACAAAGTTTCAAGGGATTCGAGGAAGGATTATGTAAAATAAAAATTAATGAAATTTTGAGTCCTATTTTTGGAATATTTGGCTCACTGAAAATATCAACACTGATTAGCTCAATTTAAGCAAATTTCTCGTTAAGATAGAGAAAAATTATCTTCGACAAAATTATAGAGGAAAAAATTTCCTATAAAAGTATGTCTATTTGATATTTTTAACATTTGCGAGAGTAAAACGTCACAAATTATCCGAAGACTGACATAATTTGCCCCAGCAATTTTGAGAATCTTCACAAAATCGACTTTTAGAAAATGATTCGAAAATCACATTTCTTTCGAGATAGAGGAAAATAATCTTCTGCAATGTTGTAGAGCAGTAAATTTTCTATAAGAATATGCTCATTATAAAACGTTTTAAGTTTTCTCAAAGTTCGTGAAAGAATTAAATATGCGTTTTGACAAGTTTTGCCTCAGTCTCCCCTACCCATGATCATTCTTTCGACTTCTCTCCATAGAGGAATACAGTACAAACGTCAAATGAAACTTGTACGTCAATGGTCAAAACGTTACCATTATTTTGACATTTATTCAGTTTCAAACGGTTCATGGACACCCCTGAAATAAAGTCTTTTACTATTTAAATACGAATCGAAAAGGGACTTAACCTGAAAGTTTCGTTCCCGTGAAGTTTTTTAAGAACTTTCTGAGAAAATGTTTTACAGAGTTATTACTTAGACTCAGGCCAAAACCTAATGTATTAAAAATTGGCATTGAATAAATGAGCAGTAAAAAGTTAAAATTGATCAGTAACAAATAAATTTTAAACAGTGATATTATCGTCAAAATTTTGGCAAAGGGAAAATAAAGGGCTTTTCACTCTATATGGAACAATTTTAAATGTTAAATATATTAAATTAGGCCCATTTTTGTAAAGATTTAAGTTTTTTACTGACCATAATTAGATATTTTACTGCTCATTTTTAATATTTTACTGCCCATTTAGAATTTTTTACTGATCGTTTGTTTTTTGCCTTAAAAATTATTTACATATTAGACACGAATTAAAAATAAATAAACCAATATAAAGTCCAGATGAACTTATACCGCCTGACTTATACTTATTCCACAGTAGATACATAAAGTCGCAGATAATTTCCACCAGGAAAATATTTTTTATTTAAAAAATTACTACTATTTTTCACCAGGAATATAACTATGATTTCGTTATAAAAAAAACACAGTGGGAATTTTCGGAGGAAAGCTCCGTCTGGACACGGCAACACAATTTGTGCAGTTTTCAACACAAAGATAAAAAAAAAAGTCACTCTGCTCCAGAGCTTCCGACACGCTCCGTGTCTTCCTCAGTGGTCTAGTGATGTCAAAAATCACTGAGTTTCATTATATGGGGGATCTTACAAATTTGAGGGGAGGGTTCCAGAGTGCTCACACAAAGATCTCGGAGACACAGCACCAAACACTCTTCAATCATCAGGAGGCAACTCATTTGTCTCCTGATGACTGAAAAGTGTTTGGTGTTGTGTCTCCGAGATCTTTGAGTTATCTCCTGATCTTTGTGTGAGCACCCTGGAACCTTCCCACCAGATTTGTAAGATCCCTAACCTAACGAAACCCAGTGATCTTTGACATCACTCGACCAATGAGGAAGACACGGAGCGTGTCGAAAGCTCTGGAGAAGAGTGAGTTTTTTTTTATTTTTGGGTTGAAAATTTCACAAATTTTGTTGTCGCGTCCGTACGGAACTTCCTTCCGAAAATTCCCACTATAAAAAAAAACTTTTTTAGATAATTTCGACATGTAGGAAGGTCAACGAAACCCGGAAGTCAATATCTCTTACGGGTTGATGTCTAGCACGGTAAAAATTATTGAACAAATAAAAAAGAATTATTCGGGAAAGAAAAAGTAATTTCAGGAAATTACAGGAAATTTCAAGTATACTTTCCAAAAAGCCTATATTTAACCAAATCGATTGAAAAATAAGATCTAGATTAGTTTGAACTTGACCTCTCCAAAAATCATATTAGTTAACCATTTTAATAGTATATTTTTAACCTTTTCAAACCAAGATTTTAAAATTGCAGGAGATTTGTTTGTTTTCTTTTTAAAGTTCTAAGGCCTAGTTTTAACTTATTAAAATTTTCCCTTATTAGATAGAGATAAAATATTAAGAAAACTGTGAAAAAATGGACCGACAGCTGGAAAGTCAATTTTTAATAGATAATGTGTATACTTATGATATATAAATTGTAGAAAGATATACCTACAATGTTTAATCCTTATCAAACGAAGCTGAAATTTATGTTGATCATTGAGAACTAAAATTCTATTGATTCTCTCTAATGGTATCTACACACTAGAAGTAATTTTCGTCAAAAATTGCCTTTTTTACAATAAGATAATTTGTAGTCGAACCTAAATTTGGAATTTTGAGATTTCCTCACTATTGTTTCAGATGAGCAAAGAGAAAAAGAAAACCTCAAAGAAGACCAAGCCCTACAGTCAAGAGTACTTATTCGTGGTATTTTTCTTTTGCCCATCAAAAACAATCAAGAAATCTCAATATTCCAATTTAGGTCCAATTCCAAACTATACCTCATTAAATCCCACTTGTCTGTAATGCATTTTCTATGGAAGGGAAATTAACTGAGGAATTTAATTTATACATAACTAACAAAGGATAAAGGATATCCTTATTAAAATTATGCCGAGATTGAAACCCCCTGTAAATTCCTCCATATCAATACAGATACTTGGTAAAAGTGAGAGACTAAAAGCTCCAGATTTTACTCTTTGTCAATTTCTGAGCTTTTCACGAGAGAACGTCATCATGCGCATGCTGTATTCCACCTTTTGGTGATTGTGTGTGTGCTCTGAATCTGCTCTATCTCGTTGATTGCCTCGCAAAAAGCTCCTTGTCCCACATCCGAATTGTGGGTGTATGCGTAAAAGCACAGCTAGTGGGAGAGCAAATAAAGCTTTTGCCACATATCTCCCCCCTATCGTAACAACACACGCGCGCTTCAGTTGGGGAGCAATTGAATTTTTCCCCAAATACACAGTTTCTCTGTAACACGGAGGCAGATGGGAATTTTCAGACAAAATGTCCAAGAAAATGTGCAAAAATAGAGGATTTGTAGGCAATAGTTGTGGAAAAAATCACTGACAGGATGTTATGCAAGTTTTTCGATAGGTTCTTGTGTAATTTTCTAAGTTGTCAAGCACCTTGATGTGGATACAGTGTGTTGAAAGTTTTGCAAGCAGAGTGAAGCTATCGTGAGCTTTTTTTTTGCAAACTTTCAGTTGGTTGATGAAGTGAAGAAAATTCATTGTACTTGTATTAAGACAGAAAAACTCTCGCGCGCTGAGCTTTTAGGCCCAGGCCTTGGTGCGTTAAATGCCAAAAATAGGGTCACATGATGAAATGATGCTTGTAGAAAAGACTTTTGCTCGAGCAGGGGTGGAAGCCATAGTGGGAGTGGGTGGTAACAAAGGGACGGTGAAAGTTCATTGAAACTGAAAATGCTCCAAGAAAGCTCTGTGTCATGTGTATTTGTGACTGAATTTCCTTCTTCTGGGCAAAATCCATTGTGGTGTAGATTTATGCTAAAGTAGTCCCAAAGACAGAACGGAAACTAATAAAAAGAATAAAAAATAAGTGTGACATAGACTGTACTATAGCGATGTGGGACTCTTTCACAGATTTCCGATGATGATCGCATGAGTCTCACAACTGCTGTCTCAGATGAAGATGATGGTGAAAGTGTAATGGCATCGCCGTACAAAGCTAAGGCCACAGGAACTGCAGCAGCATCATTCAACTGTACAGGAGCTGTTAGGAAGGCTGGGTAAGTTGAAAAATTGACAAATTATGCAAATTTCCACTAAAAAGCTTCCACCATCCAATTTTCTCTCCTTCTCCCATAAAATGAAATACGCGGAAATGTATCCAAATTTGCCAAATACCCCGAGTCATTCCACCCCAATGAACCCCCCTCTATATCAATCGAGATTTAATGGTCAAAATTGCCTGAAGAGAAAAATAGCACACAAGAGTTACATAATCATGGAAAAATGAAGAATGAACCTTTAGCACCTCCCCTCTCCCCAATCTAACAAAAAGGTCACACGCAGTGATGGATGAACTGTAAAGGAAGGTCTCATTAAAAATTCAAATACCCCGCAAATACGGGTAATTTTATCCAGCACACAATCAAAAATTACTCCTGCAAGATCATCTAAATTCAGCCATAGAAAAAACTGAAGCAAGGGAATCTTCTAAATTAAGCTATGATGTTGTATCATGGGAAGAGATTATCTTTGCTTTTTATTGGACACTATTAAAAGTTTTTACTGGGGGTCGTTCAGTTATAGGGGTTGTTGTCCAAAACTGCTTTTCAGCAAAAGAATATTGTGAAAGATCCAACATGAATTATGCAGCATGTTTTTTAAAGTACCCACATCAAAAAATTTTATAAGATATACCAACTTGCTAAGAAAGTTTCTTCATAAAACCATCAAGAATTCATAATATTTCTGTTAATTAGATACAATTAGGGTTGAATAGGTTGATAACACTAGCGTAATATCATGCTTCTAAATTAGATTTGGTACTTGAGTTGAGACTTAGAACGTAGAAGATAACAAATATGTAAAATACTACAATATTTAATATTATGATAGTTGTACTGTAATGTATTTTAATTGCATAAGTTTTATATAAAATAGCTATTTTTTTATTAAAAAACATAGTTTTTAATTAGACTATAAAGAAAGAATACAGGAGAACGAAACTCATAATATTAATTCCAGAATATTTCTGAGAGGTCAAGTCGCTATGTATTTATTCTTAAGGACTGGTAAAATGAACTCGTGGAACAAACGGCGATATATCGCATGCGTAAAAACGTCTAAATTACAAAACTTTTACCCAAATATGATTTCTAGGCCTCTAATAGGTCTCGAATTGCAAGCTGTCTATATAACTCAACAGCTCTAAATTGTCCCCCCATCGAGTCCAGGTAATAAAAGAACTCAACCACAAAAAAGTTCAAAAATAGTTGAGAAAAGTTCTCTAGAAGGAAAGCCGCCCCATACTGACATCCTGCTGGTGATGATTTGGAATCCCATGAACCACACGATCCCTAAGAAAGACTCTAGAAACACAATTTAGTTGAGTGAGTGAAAAATAGTCCAAAAAAGACCTTTAAAAAATGTTAATAAGAAATTCGTAGCAAATAAAAAATTTAATGCCCTTCCAGCCACTGAAGAAGATCCCCATCAGGATCGAAAGCTCTGGGCAAAACCAAAAAAGTGTTTTCATCTTAGGGTGACTAACGTTTTCACTGGAAATCACCGAAGACATCCCTCTAAAGTCAATTGCGCCAGTTCACCGTTGAGAGAATTAAAAGTTTAAACATTTTTATTTCTATTAGAAATATTTTCAATCTAGTATTTAAAATTAATTAGCGTGCTCCAATAATGCAAATTATGCGAGAAAAAAATGCGTCCCATACTGCCCCATATCGGGGAGGTTTGGGACAAAGCGTCAAGTCAAATGTTTTATTTTCTCCAAGAAAATTCAGCTGTTTTCCAAGTTCTATCGAATACTTTTTATAAAGTCAATACCCATAAGTATCCTATAGACCTCATGAAATTGTGATACATTATCGTGATTTTTTGAAATACTGTTCCAAAGTCAAAACATGAAAAAGTGTCTTAAAGCTTCCCGGTCTCCCCTATGTATAGTCATTCGAGGAGAGATGGAACACCTTTTTTGTATTCAATATTGCAGACATGTTTTTAACGAGAGACTAAGACGAATCTCACTGGTTTTTTAAGATATCAATATTAGAAAAGTCTAGATGAAAATAGTCACTACGAAAAATTAGATTTAAAAAAATTTGCATTTTGAGGCACTCAAAAAAGTGAGGGTGAGATGGAACACCTGTAATTTTAGCAAAATATTTATTGATAGAACCTTTATCAAAATGGCGATTTTCGGGTGGCAATAATTATAGCTCCACTCAATAAATTTGGTTCCAGGGTATTTATTTTCAATCAGTGAAGGTAAATATATTTTAGTAATTTAATTAATAACTTTATTAAGCTAATTAGAATCATTTTTATAAAGTTTTTCATGAATTTTGCTAAAATTTTGCAAGAAACATGTTTAACGAACAAAAATAAGGGATTAATTAAGGTCTTGAAAGGGATGGAAATTGACAACCAAAAAATTTCCATAAAAATGACAAGATCCTATCACCTTTCATCCGAATTTGTCCATATAGCCGACATATATGCATTTTAAACCACTTCCAGGGCTAAAAATCTTCTTTTGTTAGAGGCAAAAGTGTGCAATTTTCCGTGTTAGAGTCGAAAAAAATAAGTTTTCTACCGAATTTTGATATAAAAACAATGCTGACTGCTCAGTCTCATCATGTCCTGTTGATTCTGCCCCAAACCAGAATTCCACGTGACTAAGGTGGTCTTCAGAATACTGAAATAAAAAATTATTAAAAAGAAGCTTTTTGCGGTTTGATGAATAGAAGGTGTTTTACGTCATTTAAAGTGGTTTAAAATTATTTTTTCAGACAGAAAACAAGTTAAGACAAGATCTGTCAATTTTTTTATTCGAAAAAAATAATTTTGTACCACTTAAATTAGGTAAAACACCTTCTAATCATCAAACCGCAAAAAGCTTCTTTTTGATAATTTTTTGTTCCAGTATTCTAAAGACCCCCTTAGTCACTTGGGATTCTGGTTTGCGACAAAATCAACAGGACATGATGAGACTGAGCAGTCAGCATTGTTTTTATATCAAAATTCGGTAGAAAACTTATTTTTTTCGACTCTAACACGGAAAATTGCACACTTTTGCCTCTAACAAAAGAAGATTTTTAGCCCTGGAAGTGGTTTAAAATGCATATATGTCGGCTATATGGACAAATTCGGATGAAAGGTGATAGGATCTTGTCATTTTTATGGAAATTTTTTGGTTGTCAATTTCCATCCCTTTCAAGACCTTAATTAATCCCTTATTTTTGTTCGTTAAACATGTTTCTTGCAAAATTTTAGCAAAATTCATGAAAAACTTTATAAAAATGATTCTAATTAGCTTAATAAAGTTATTAATTAAATTACTAAAATATATTTACCTTCACTGATTGAAAATAAATACCCTGGAGCCAAATTTATTGAGTGGAGCTATAATTATTGCCACCCGAAAATCGCCATTTTGATAAAGGTTCTTTCACAGTACTCACAGTTCTAACGGTATGAAATTCAAATGGCAATTTTTCATATCGGTTCGAAAATACCTTCAAATGATTTTTTATTTTTCTTCCAAAAAAATTTTGTTTATAAAGTTTTTCCAGTATGAAAAAGTGGAGCTATGATTATTGCCAGCAGTGTAGAAAAATAAAAATTTTTGGCCTGTTTTTGGGACACCTAAAAATTTAATTTCTAATTTCTCGCACAATTTTTAAGGTAGAAAGCTGTAACTTGGGGATTTTCATTAGAATGTTAAAGGGAATAAATAGACCAAATGAGGAAGGTCGGGCGTAGGGTGTAGCAGGAGGCGAAGTGGTCCATCTCTCTCACTGTTTCATCTCTCCTCGAATTACTATACATGCTTAGACACTCATAACTACAACGAATATGATGGCCAATGAAGTTCGATTTTCGTATCCGTCCCGTTTGCGCTTCCGTCTGTTATGCCCTCGACACACTTACGATTTAAGCCGAGAGACGGCTTAGTGGAAAATGATGGAAAAGTAGTTTAACCACTATTGCGAATATAATTGCGCTAAGCCATCTCTCGGCTAATCCTCAAGTCTGTCTAGGCCCTCATATAACCGTTTATGTAGAAAAAACAGAAAGAGGATATCTCATATAAGTGGTTAAATCTCGATAAGTGGGACCAAGAGATGGTGATGTCAGATCCATCCCCTTACGGAATGGATCAGTCTCATAATATAAGTCAAACAACTCGATTTTTTACAAATATTCTTCTTTATTCCCTCTACCTTTCTTGTGAATATTACACTTGAAATATAATTATTTTCAAAGTTATAGAGATTTTAAATCTCAAAAATCCTATACTCTGCATGTAAAATCTCAGCTTCAAATCGCTCTCCTGTAAGATTTGCGTACTGCGAGTTATTCATTTCTTATTCTGAGTGGTCGATTTTATTACGCTTTCGTTTTAGACCAATTAAATTCGTTTTCAGTAGGGTTTTCAGTGTCTCTAACTAAGACTTGCAGTTCAATTAGATTCTGATATTTATAAAAGTATTTTTCAAATAAATTGTCAAAAATTAAATTTTCGAGCTATCGAGAAATTAGAAAGTTATATGAAGCTGTGTTTTCATGGAGTTCGATAAATAAAATAAATTAATTGACACTGCTTTATTATTTATCTATTTGTTATAGGCATCACAATGAAAACAGAGAATAATGTAATTATTAAATTATTTTCGGAAATAACATTTCATCGACCTCATTTCTGAGTTCAAACAATATGAACTAAACTTCGTGGATTTCAAAAATAACACTTAAATTAGAAGTATAACTGCACTTTGTTAGATAAATTAAAATTTATTGTGAACGGAAAGACTGAAATATTTGTTCTACTCTTGCTCTAACTGTAATTATGGTGCACTCCCACAAAATTCATAATGGAATGAATTGGGAATGCAGAATAGATTTATGTGTGTCCTGAAAATGCTGATCTTTCAATGTTTGCAATAAATTTCACAATTTCAATATTTGACGAAAATCTCTGATGAATGGAATTAATTAGATAGGATTTTACACTGGAAATACCATATCACAATTCCACAGACTGCATTCCCGTCATAAAATGTTTATTAGGCAATGAAAATTTCTGGGGCAATTTGAGAGGTCATAAAAAATTTTATATTGATAAATGGTGTGGAAATTTATATTGAGATTACAAAGGCAATCCAATAATATCCATATTGATTGCCATCAGATCATTGCATACCAAAGTCTTAGAATATTTCTCGTATTTTGCCTGTAGATTCCTTTCCGTGAAGAAATGGCTCTTGAGGAAGAAGCATCAGATTGAATTGGCACGTAAAAGAGGATGGAAAGGGTATTGGGTATGCCTGAAGGGAACAACACTACTCTTTTATCCTTGCGATTCACGCGAAGGACGCTCCGTAGAGGCTGCTCCCAAGCACCTCATCATCGTAGATGGGGCAATCATGCAGCCTATCCCTGAGCATCCAAAGCGAGATTATATCTTCTGCCTGAGCACAGCGTTTGGAGACGCCTATCTGTTTCAGGCTCCGTGTCAGGTACACATAAGTCTAAAATGATAATCCTTTTATCCTTTAGTACTTCTCGGGATTCCATGGAAATTGACAATGGGTCATATTTCTAGGTGGAGCTTGAAAATTGGGTGAATAGCATACATAGTGCGTGTGCAGCAGCATTTGCGAGGCATAGAGGAAAGACTGGTACTCTCCATTTACTGCAAGAAGAGATATTTCGTCTCGAGAAGGCTATTGAATCGGTAAGAGGATACGGAATCTTAGAGAAATCCACCTGACAATTCTCATCTAATTAATTTGTCTTGTTGGCAGGATCACAAATTAAAGCATATGGCAGAACTGCAACAGAGTGTTGTTACGGATCAGGACACACGCCATCAGATCCAGTCGCAGATATTGCAGTGGGAGGAGAATCTGGAACGTCTGCATTGTGAGCAATTTCGCCTGAGGTGCTACATGGCTTCCCTGCAGAGTGGTGAGCTTCCCAATCCAAAGGTAAGCAGAACCGTCTCGTTAACTGCTGTGAACGGTCATAGACACTCAAATTTCATTTCACATCCTGCAAAGCATAACAGTATAACTTTGCAAAGGACACGAACAAATATTGCGTTTCACTTTGTTCCTCACGAAATATACACTCACAATGATAATCCCAAATATCCCGAATTCTCTACAATTGACAAGCATGACGACATTTACTACTCCATCTCTTTTATATTTAAACCAAGCGTTTCACTTGCTGTATAAGATCCTTTCCATTCTATACCATTTCAGCTACCTAATTATACTCAGTAAAATTACAAAAGTAGAACAATAATTTGAATATGCATTTATAATTTGAAATATTAATGACACAGCCAGATTAATTATTTTTTCATGCTAAAATGATATACACAATTGAAAAAATATGTCACATTGGATTAATGATATCTACAAATGAAATTTTTCTCGGATAATGACAATAGAATTATTGCATAATTAGTTTATATTTTGACTAAAATAATTATTTAACATATCTAATCTTGGTTTAGCAAATAAAGCCATTTTAAAATTTAATCCTATAGTATGTATGCGGTATTATCTGATTTATTCAACAAAAAAGTACCGACGAGACTGAATATTAAATTAAATATTTATATTATTATTCATTAGTTAAATATTAACAAAAATATTAACTCGAAACCTGATAAACTCAAAAATTGTTTCATGAATTCCGAGACATCAAAAAATTCTATCGTGAAGTTTGGGAAAACCAAAAAATCTTTCAGAAAACCCGAAAACTAAAAACCCTTTTCAGCTCTATTACAGTTTCCATATCACATAAAATTAGTCACGTAAAAATTTCAGTCATTGCACCAATAATAGTTTTCTAAAGTAGGGGAGACTGGGGCAAAACTTGTCAAAACGCTTATTTAATTCTTTCACGAGCTCTGAGAAAACTTAAACGTTTATAATGAGCATATTCTTATAGGAAATTTACTGCTTTACAACATTGCCTATTAGGTGAGATTCTTAACAATCTCACCTACTATAATCCTAACAAAATTTCATGTCGTCCGATCGACCTCAAATTTGGCCAAAATGTGTTTCGCCACTTCCTGATTCCGAATATATATGTGGCTAAGTTACGTTCCCGGCCGGCCGGCCGGCCGGCCGGCCGCTCTTTGGAGCTTAATAGCTCCTAAACTAAAAAAGATATCGACTTGCGGTTTTCGGCAAAGGTTATATATCGGGTGAAAATTGCAACTTGGTGCATAGACCCCCCACCCCCCACCCCTCCTTCCGCCATTTTGAAGACCCCCCTTTTTTGTTTTCTCAATAGCTCCGCCCCTATGGCATTCAGCGGACTCAAATTTTAGTATGTTATAGCTGGGCCTTAGAGCTTTCCATCAATACCAAACTTAAGGTCCCCCGACCCCCCTGACCCGAGCTATAAGGGTCCAAAAAAAATTTCTTAAAATGGCCATAACTCCGGTTCTAATTGTCAGAATTTAAAAATTGAGGGCTTTTTGGAAAGCTCTCGTGAAATGCCACTTCTCCTTCTAACATCGCAAGTTCATAAAACCACCGCTAGGGGCGCTTTTTTTAAAAAGAAAATTTTTAAATCTTAAAAGTTAAATAACTCAAAAATTCCATTGTGCATCGGGCTGAAAATTTAGTATGTTGTAGCCGTTGATTATACCTATCAAACAAAAAAAACCTTAAGTCGATCCATAACCCCTGACCCGAGCTATAAGGGGTCAAAGTTCGAACATTGACCGGCCTCTATCTCCGGTTCTAATTAACATAGCGACCTAAATTTTACCTTTTTGGTTTCGTCTCGATGAGCACTTTCAGATGGAAGTTCAAAAAGTCACCACAGGTGGCGCTGTGATAGCGTCAAAATTCATCGAAATTCAAAGTCACTTTTCTCAAAAACGGCATTGTGCAAGTTAATAAAATTTTAGTATGTTGTAGTCCAGTCTAGGACGTTTCCAAAATGGTGCGTATGCGCGCTGTGGTTAAAACAGAACCGGAGATATGAGGGGTCAAAGTTCACGAAATTCAAAAAATCATATCTCCGGTTCTATGTGACCGATTTTGATGAATGAGGGCTTAAACGAAAGATCTCACCAAATACTACAACTTTCTAGAATGTTTGAACTTCGTGGGACCAACACCAGGGGCGCCACAGTCGAAAAACCAATTTCAATATCACATAACCTCAATTATTTCGACTGTCGCTGAACCGATTTTGATGATTACTTCAACATAATTGTAGAGCATATTTGTCTCTACATTTCGTCCATACATCATTTTCCGCTCAGACTACGCTATCACTCCGATTTTGCCGTTTAAGTGTGAAAAAATTGATTTTTCCCATAATAACGCTTTGAAATCACTCAGATGCCAATTTGACTGCCTCTACTCCACCAAGACACTTAAAATAGGGTTTTAAATGGAAAGTCCCGCAAAATACAACAATTCTTTGATTTAGTTGAAGTTCAACAAATGAACACTTGGGGCACTCTGGATGAAAAAACAAGTTAAGAAACAAAAAACCTCGCTTATCTTGGCTTCTGAGTAATCGATGAGATCATGTCCTATAGGAAAATTATAGAGTACATTTTGGTCTACATTTCACCCATATATCACTTTTGTGCCAGTTCATCCAAATCCTTGATATTTTGGTTTAAATACAAAATTTGTGTAATTTCACGAATTTGATTCAAGATAACTGAATGGCGACTCACAATTTCAGCTCTAAATCGAATTTGCATGCACTCCGAGTTAGCTCACGTTAAGAATCTCACCTACATAAGCCGGTTAGGATTATCTGTCCCTTTTCCTCTATCTCGAAAGAAATGTGATTTTCGAATCATTTTCTAAAAGTCGATTTTGTGGAGATTCTCAAAATTGCTGGGGCAAATTTTGTTAGTCTTCGGATAATTTGTGACGTTGAACTCTCGCAAACGTTAAAAATATCAAATAGACATACTTTTATAGGAAATTTTTTTTTCTATAATTTTGTCGAAGATAATTTTTCTCTATCTTAACGAGAAATTTGCTTAAATTGAGCTAATCAGTTTTTTTTTATTTTCTGTAAGCCAAATATTCCAGATATAGGGCTCAAAATTTCATTAATTTTTATTTATAAATAATAATCCTTCATCAAATCCCTTGAAACTTTGTAAGTTTAATAAGGTTTATGAAGGCTATATATAATAAAAATTTTAAGCCTCAGCCTCTTTTATTTTGGAAAATAGTGAATATTGAAATTTTCGTTTTGACTGCCCCAGTATCCCCTAGTGAACGATTTGTTCTTTCTTATTTCTTTTACTACTACAATTTTTTTTTTAATTAGAAAACATTGCTGTTGGTGTTAAATAAACTTTATAAGAAATTTATGTCACAAATCCTTTACATTAACTTTTAATAAAAAAAATAGAAAGAAAAACAGCTCTTTAAGCTTTATAAAGGTATCATTTATAAATGCTCGTACACAATACACGTCCTGTTATTGTTACAAGAGTCTCAAGTTACCACTGAGGTACTTTAGACAATCTTCTTATGACTCTTTCTTAGGATCAAAATACCGTGAAAATCACTGACCCTTAAGAAAATATCTCTTTTCCCCGGAAGAACAATGACCCTGAGAACAATGGCTCTACCATCTCTTTACAGTCTCTTTTGACTCATGTGTCACGACCAACGAAGAATACATTGAACAAGCTGGGCGTCTTTACGGTATCATCCTTCCACGCTTTTATCTGTGCTCGTTCTCCGTCACTGCTCAATAATTTGTTGGCCGGAAGGGGAGCCACGAAACGCAGGGCTCCGCTTCTATCTCGCTCAAATAGCAGTTCCAGCCGACGTTCAATGCAGGTGAGAAATGAAATAAACAACAATAAAGCTTTAAGCTCCTTATAACAAAAAATTATATACTTTTCGCCTAATGATTTAAGTAATCTTACATTCTTTTTATTATATTGAAAACGATAAATCCCTTATATTCTAATATAAAAATTTGATATCAACATGTACTATCGAATTATTCAGAATTTTGTATTGCAATCTTCAAACACTGTAATATTAAAAAAAAAATTTAATAAGTGCTTAATTTAATTCCATTGCTTAAATTGAAATAATTATGGAACAATTAAATATTTACCAAATACAGTAGAGCCTCGCTATAGGCCATATTTGGTTCCAGATTTGACACTTGGATCGCACTATATATAGTCCATGTCATTTTTTGTCAACGACTTTTAGTATTGAAATTGCTCGACGGCTTCCACTTTCTTCGCTCTCTTCATTATTGATCACAATTATTACAACTACTCAATAAAGTTTGCCAAAAATATTAAAATAATTATGACAACACTGCATGTCGCGTACTAAAAAACATAACTTAAAATCAGTGTTTTGAAATCAACGGTCGATAAATTGTGGACTATAGAGCAATGGCATATAGCGGGGTTCTACTGTAGTGAGTCAATACAAATAACACCCCACCTTGTGTTACTCTGGAAATTTATTGGTATAGCCATTAATGAGATATGGCACTAAGTAATGCCACTGCCCTACTATTTATTATTTTTTCCCAATTTCCTTTCAAAATTTACAATTTCTGTATAATTACAAACAGATGGGGTCACGCGATGATCCGGATAAAACGTACAAAATCTCATTACCGGACAACAATCACACCACGGTCCATCTGAGAGATGCCATGTCTGTGGAAGAGTTTCTGGCCAGTGCATGTGCAAGGAAGAGTCTCAATCCCATGGAACATTTTATACGGGTGAAAAAGCGACGAGATATGGAGGATCATAACTACTTTGTGCCTCATAGAAACGACCTAATTGACACTTATGTGAGTGGTTCACTCAATAACCTTTCATCCCAATTACTAAAATTCAGGACTGAATATCCAGAATTATTTTACATGTCCAATTTTGTTTCAGCTCCATACACACGAGGTGGTGGAAGTATGTGCCAAAATTTTATACCAAGTAGAATTGCAGAGGACGACCCTGGAACAGATGTGGGGCTTCTCAGTGGAAGCGGAACTCATTGAGAATGCCGATCGACAGGACGAATTGTGCTGTTATGTGAGCCGTGTCGAGGAAAAGAGTGTTGCAATGCAAAATGGTAAGTTACTACAGCTTCAACTTTTTTTCATAATCACACATACTAATAATCGCAATTTGACCAACTGATGCCATTAAAGCCGAACCTCCCGTTCACACTTGTCTTTTTTTGAATAAATTTTAATAAAATTTTTGGTAGGGGTGGGTGGGGCAGTTTAAAAACGGGGCAGTTTCAATTTTTGCATATTCTTCTTATCCATTTGAAAGGAATGGGATAAAACCTTTATGTTATTGAAGAGATAACTGAGACCCATGTTCATAAAAATAATTAATTTCGTGACGCTTCTCGTTTGAATTCTGTAATTGATTTTATAAAACTGCATCAAAATGAAACATTTCGTAATGTTTTATTTTCAACAATTTCTGAACTATTGCACTTACTATCGAAGTAACATAATTATATTAACTTACCAGTGGTTTTATTATTATTATAAGGCATTTAGCGTTGAATGAATTCTAAGACGGTTCTGACAATTTTGATTTGAGTTCCGAAAGTGCGTGAGGGGCAGTTCCATGCAAGCACACGGAGAAGTTTCCAGTGTCTAACAATTTACTTTTAATCAAAATTAACTTAAAATGATCATTGAAAACGTTTTGTGGCTTTTTTTGTCCATTAAGTTCGAAATTATGAGGAGTAGAATTTCCTAAAAGTTCATAAAAAAATTTTAAAAAAAATCTTTCAGTGTTTTTTAAGTGCTTAAAAATGATGAATTTAATTGTTATAATATCATTTCAGGATGTTTTCAGCAAGATATTGTTAAATTTTTTTGTATTATAAAAATTCAAGACACTGTTATACTAAAAAGGACATGTTCTAAGGCGATATAATGATCCAACATTGTACAGAATTAGCTTAGCACTACAAAAGACATTTCTCTCGTATGAAAATTTAAAGAAAATTCTTCAATTAATGAGAAATAGGCTTGCAAATCTTTGGCGATATTTTATTTTTTTCTGTATGATTAATTAGTGTTAAAATTCTGTTATAAAGTTCTTGTTCGATTATATTTTTATGTTTTAGAGTCTGAGTAGACTTCAAAATAGAAATTTTAATCAATTCTGGTATCGCAACTTTCAAATAAACACATTTTATCTTTCTCAAAAATTGCCTCATATTTATCTTGAAATTGCCCCGCAATGGGGGACTTTCACACATTCTGCCTTTCAAGTGAAATGAATTTCTCCACAATAGACTAATGAAATTAAAGGATTATTGTTATTATTTTTATTAACCCTAAACTCAACTGTAATTCTAAGAATATACAAAGTTTTATTACTGTTTATCATCTTTTTGCAAAATGGTCTGAAAATCCATTTTGCAATTTAGGGGTGAAACTGCCCCACACTCCCCTATATTGTAAAATTTATTTAAAACTTGTGAAAAGTTCTTATGAAGTTAATTCATTTGGTAATATTTGTGTAAAAACATCATAAGGCAAATGACCGACAAAATTGTCTTCATCCCTGCATTATCTGAGGACTTCTCGCTCTATCATTCTCCTATGCTTAAACTTAAAGTCAACGAGAGGTCCTCAATTCAGTCCTAGAGTGAAGCAGGAAGTTTTCTGATTTTACTCCAACTTTTTGTCCAACTATATTATGAATTATATTATTTTTTTTTAATTTTGCTTTAAGGGGTTACGTGGGTCAAGAAAACTTGAAAACAGCATATTTTTTCTATTTTTTGTCAACTTGATTCAAATTGGGGCTTGATTTTCGGAAAAATCGATTATTCAATAAGGCTCGAATAACTCGTAAATGGTCAACTTTACAAAAAACTAATTTCAAGCTTAGATTTTATATATTATCCGTGTTTTTAAGATTATAGAAGCCTATAACTCTGAGAATGACAAATTTTCAGCTGTAATATCCACAGAGAACGTAGAGGATGTCAAGTAATACCCAAAAAGCGAAAAAAAAATTGTAAAAATTTGAGTTTTCTGACTCTTATTCTCAGCTGTCGACTCTGAGAAATCTTGTACACAGTAAAGTTAAACTTTTTAAAAAAAAAATCCCCAAAAATTCCAACGACTGATTTTTTAATTTTTTTTCAAAGAAAATTTCAGAAAATTTCTGAACGTTGTACCTTTTCCTTCCTTACGTTGTTTAACGTTGTTTACCTGAACGCTGCGGGGAAGACGCTCCTGAACGGTCTATACATGAACTTAGCGGATTTTTCAATCACGGGATGCAACAGCATGAAACATGATCATGATCACATTATAACAAGTATTCCGAAATGATTAATATTAATGGTATTGGATTAAAATCGATTTGTACCGATTTAATTTCCTCAAAAATTCTAAGACCTTTCTAACTAGCCCAAGCTGTAACCCCTTCGGTTAAGCAATATGCTTTAAAAGCCTTTTTAATTTTCGACCTTGAAAAATCATTATGAGGACTAGTTCAACAGTATTTGCGTATACGGATAACCTCTAAAACATAATCAAAAATGAGAAAAAAAAATGGTAAGACACGTATTTCGAGTAATCTCCAAAAAGCATGGCATTGGGGGAAGGGTAGGAATAGGTGAAATAGAGGTCATATTAATGATACAGATGACGATTTATGGGGGTGTCCCCTGAAGGTCCTAAATCTCTATCTGTTACTACTTGGTCTCTACAGATGGTAACAGACGGACAGACGGACAAACAGCACGACGAATAGATTATGTAACATATATGCTGCTCTCTCTGTAGAGTTCGAGCACCAAAAAAGTTAAAATATTTTTGTTATTTGGCGCCGAAAATATTTGCATATGTGTCTCTATACCTAATTCAAAGTATAGGTATCTGCACGTATGCTGTTCATTATTATATTCTATGGAATAATATCATATAATCATTAATTCATTGAATACGTGCTTAATTCCGGGGCAGATTGTATTTGAAAGTTCTAGGAACCTGCCCACTATTGTATAGCCGTTTTAAATTAAGTTTAAGGTAGAAATTTATTATGAGTTCAATCTTGGTTTGCGATTACAAGCAATTTAAACTGTATGAATATATTTTTTGTAAATAGAGTTAATTTAGATCTTATGTGTTGTACCCAATCTCAAGCCAATTAATTTTTATCCATGATAGAACCAGAAAAATCATGTTAAAAGCCATATTGTCGCAATTGCAAAGAAAGCATTCGATTGAGATACCTTATAACCCAAAGATTTAGTTATAGAAGATATCAATTAGAAATAGAGAGTCCAATAAATGCCATATTAATTATGTGAATGAAACATAGACCCTTAAGACATCAAGTTGCTAAATCTCTAACCTTTTTGACTCTTCGACTGGTAATGGAAAGCCAAATGAAGTCTGGGAGATATAGGTATAAATTTCAAAGGTTCGAAAAATCGATGAAATGCATACATCGCTCTGTCTATTAATTAAACATCAACTGCGATTAACTTTCAAGTTTCCAAAAAAAAAAACTTCTATCTAAATTTGCATCAGAAATTCTGATGCGAAATATTAAATAAATTTGATAGAATGTCAATCTGAATATTTAAGCTGGAGATTACAGCCGAAAGCGAAAAAATATTGACAAATCTTTACACGTTGATCTCAAATAAAACTGACGCAGGTTTTCAGGATACAATAGAGTAATGTTAAACATAATCTAATTTTGAATTTTGAGATTTCTTCACAATTTCAGTTAAATAAAGAGAAATGGAAAGGGACTTTTCGTGGTCTTTTTCTTCCTTTACCTATCTGAAACAATGAGAAAATTTCAAAATCCACAATTAAATTATATTCAAAATTACCTTATTGCACCGTAGGGGGTAATGGGGCCATTTTGAGCTGTAGGGCTACATTGATTTACGTCTTTTCGTATAATATCTAAAGAAATTCGGGTCCTACAATTATTTTATTTAGTTTCGTAATTGTTTTGTGGAGCTAATTTGCTTTACGCGAAAGCCCAGTTTCCTTTAAAAAATACGCAAAAAATATCATATATTAATGTAGCCTCACAGCTCAAAAAAGCCCCACCTCCCCCTAGGGAAAAGTACTCTACTTTAGAACGTTCATGCCTTCGAATAATGTGAATTTTCTTCAATTTTTCCTAAGACACTTACACATTTCTATTAAATATTAGTTAACTTATCGTGAATTATTGATAATTACGTGATAATTATGTATAAGCCTCTCTGGAAAGATAAAAAATAATCTCATTATTCGAAGGCATGAAGGTTCGAAGAAAGAGTACTTTCCCCTACTTATTGTTTTTCTCACAAAATAATATTTCAGAATGTTTATGGAAGAATTTTCCATATAACAATAGTAGCAATCGATAACGTACTTTGAACCTTTTGAACAAAATTAAAACTCTGGATTGCAAAAATATTGCTAGAGTTTATAAATTGGGTGAAAATCTAATTGGCATATCGCTGACATTTTCATCCTCACAGGATTGATAAAGGGTGACGAGATAATGGTTATCAATGGGGCTATCGTGTCGGATTTGGACATGATGTACCTCGAGAGTGTTCTGCAGGAGGAACAAGCGCTTTGCATGATGATGAGATCTTCGAGGACAGAGCCACCAGATTTGGCAGGAATAATGCGCGTCACTGACGACATGATTGACTCCCTCGTATGTCCTCCACCACCCTCGGATCCACCCATCATGAGTGAGGAAATGATTTCCGGGCTGATTGTTCCAGCTCCTGGCTGGAGTGAGTATTCGTTTTTTCTTTGCCGCTTTCGTGTTTGCTAAATGGAGATTTTCTAATTGATTTTCCTCTTTTTTGTCGTTCTTACTCACCTGACAAAAAAAAATCATCCGTGAAGAGCCCGAATATACAACGTCGTCAGGAATGGACGCTCAATCTGGCGGACAGAAGCAGTTGCGAAATAACAGCTTCGAGATAGAGAATCTACTTAAAACGGCTGAACAAGTAAATATCAATTACTCTAATTGATTCCACCACCCTAGGGATATCCTATACTGCATCCCCATTGTTCCCATGAGAGATAGGAAAAATCGCATGTTTTCCGAAGCAAGAAACGCTTTTGGTGATTAAATACTGGGGGGAGCTCACGGGATTTTAGCTTCAAACAACAACTTTTTAATTATAGTACTCTAACTAATACATTCTTTAACGTAGTTTTCCTTTGTTTTCAAGTAAGATATTGATTTATTATAATTATTCAGACTATGTTTGTTTTGCAAAAATAGGGCCGCATACAGAACTTTGCATGCAAATTCTACTAAAATATTCGACTTTTGTCAGCTAAAAAGTTGCACCTTTAAAAAAATGTAACACAGGAAGATCTATATATTTATATTGACAATATTTTTTTCATTTCACTCCAAATCAACAGAATGTCAGTGTAAGATTTTATCTAATTTGCCAAACTCTGCTCGATTTAAAAAGATAGTTCACGCTCCTTTCAGGAGTTCTATTCAATTGAACTACCAAGTTTGTCAATTTAAAAATAAGCCACGCCCCTTCTAAAAGCTTTAACTGAAAAATAAAAAAATAATAATTACAGTAAATTATTGAGAGATTTCACGTCTCTTTAGATATCTTCATCATATTAGTCAACCAAGCCTCTGTTTTTGATGTGTTGATCCTATCAAGGATTATGCCCAACGCACAATAACTCTTGTTTAGTAAATATGTTTTTGACATTTCAATGAGAGTGAAGGCCTCTACACATTGGAAGCAATTTTTGTCAAAAAATGCATTTTTGACAGAATTTTGACGTTTCTGCCTACAGCACTGCAGCCAATTTCCTTCAAAAAAGCAATTTTTGACGAAAATTGTGCTCAATGTGTAGACACCTTGAGTGAGATCTAGATCTAGTCATCTCGCTCATTCTCATGGGAAATTTTGAAAACATGTTTACAAACAAAAGTTATTGTACGCTGGTCATTAGGGTAAGAATGGATAATTAAGAATCATGTCTAATTTGGAACATTGTGTTTTCCCAACGGTTATAGATGGCAAAAGGAAAAAACAAACGAAGAAATACTCTCAAATGTAAAGTCTTTGAATTTTTTGTGGTTTCTTTTTCGCATTGTCCATCTTAAACAGTGAGAAATTCTTCAAATTGCAAAATAGACATGATTCTGAATTACCCTATATTACCCTAAATAAAAAGAGAAAATTTGAATCAAATAACATAACGAATAATAATAATGCTGGCACATTATTCCATGAAGGAACAAGACCTTCCTGCAAGGGGATTTCTAAGCATGCATTATTATTTTTTCTTGTACGGGATGAGGTTGTCAGTCCCATGCCCGTGGAATCAAGTGCAGTGAAGCTCACTGGATGCAATCCGAACACCTTTAATGTCAGAAAAATTCCTGGTGACCTAGAGTTGATTCGAACCCGGAACACTTGCATCATAGAGCGAATGCTTTACCATTTGACCCATTGAGTGCCCCAAAATACCATAAACCTAACACAATTTTCACTTAAAACATTTTAAGGGGCGTGGACTAAATTATATAGGACATTGAAGCCCGTTTTCACTTTTAAAATATATTTTGCTCTAAGTATGCTGTAGTAAATCTCCTACTAGATTAATACAGTTTTACTAATTTTACTAATTCCCCTTAAGTATTGAAAAATTGTAAAATTGCAAATTTAATTATCAAGTGCTTTAGAAAGAGGTGTGGCTTAACTTTTTGGGCACCAGCTTGCACAAGATAGTCAAATACTAACTCCATTCCAAAAATAAAAAGAAAATATACCATAATTTTTTATTCATTCTATCAAATATAGTATTTAAAAATTTAAATTACGTTATGTCTCAATTTTAAGTTGGTATACTGTGGACTCTCTCTCAATAGAGCATATGGAACAAAATGTCATACAAATTATTAATATATTTAGACGTCAAAGATATTGTAAATTCCACAAAAAGCGCTTAATTATAAAGAATCATGATAAAATAAGAGGAACTACAGCGAATTTGAGCAAATTTGCTTCACAATTAAGGGCAGAATCACATTGACAGTAAAATGCTCACCGTCACCGTCAAAGCCCTCACCGTATTTCGTTGATTTACGCGTTTTCATTGCAATTCTTATGCAAATTTTCCATTACGATATTACCTTGTCTCATACTCGGTGGCACTATGTGAAAATAATATAAGAAAATTGAAGAAATAAAACGAAAATTCGATAAACGGTGAGCAAAAAAACTGTATGAAAAACTGTAGCAAAGAAATCCTACAGTTTTTTGTTTGCTTACCGTTTATCGCATTTTCGCTTTTTTTATTCAATTTTCTTATATTATTTTCACATAGTGCCACCGAGTATGAGACAAGGTAATATCGTAATGGAAAATTTGCATAAGAATTGCAATGAAAATGCGGTAATCAACGAAATACGGTGAGGGCTTTGACGGTGACGGTGAGCATTTTACTGTCAATGTGATTCTGCCCTAAACGTGATAATTGTCAACAACATTTTTCGTCCTATTGAAAAAGAACCGCTTGAACGAGAGTCTACTGTAATTTTACTTATGATAAACAAACTTTCACTAAAATATTAATTAAATCCTCGCTTGTATTAAAAAATATGCTGACAATTTTTCAAAAGACCGTTTGTTTTGCACTTTTTATTGAAAAATGGTCTCGTAATGTAATACTACTTTTTGTTGAAAATACACACTGAGAAAAAAACGGAGGTGCGATTAACTTTGTTTCCTCACAACTTTAACACTTTTTAGGCGTAAAAATATATTACCATTTTTTAATGTTAATTTTACACCTTTTTAAGGGTAAAAATTAACATGAAAAAGGGTAATTTTAACCCCTATTACACCTAAAAAGCATAATATTTACACCGATTTCGGATCAATACTGCAGTGAAACATTTCCGGAATGTTATTTTAACTTTTTCGGTTTCTCTCAATGCAGAAAAAACCTAAATGTTTAAATTAAACTAAGTATCAAAATTGATTCTAAACTAATTTTCTCATAAAGCTTAATTGGATATTTTCACAAAGTAATGCAAAAATGTAATACATAGGACGAAGTTCAGCTGTAGAAAAATAATCGTAGAGTGGGAAACCAATAGTCGGAGATGCAAATAAAACCAGAGAGTGAATTCTTTACTCAATTGAAATTTAAAAAAAAAAAGATTTGGGATTTTCACTCGAAAGAGCAAGAACTTTAATTAATATGCATTTGGTCGGAAGTTTTACTCTGACAATTGGATTGTCACTTGAGTCCTCGCTTCTTCTGGTTGCATCTTTTCCGCGTCGGAAAAGACCATTTTTCTCTCCAATTGAATTTCTCAGAGAGTCCTCTTCTTCCTCGAAATAATTAGATTACGGGCTTCTGTCGTTCACCCCAGGAGACGAGAAAATCGAGTCCAACGGGATCAGTTTCCTCTTCAATTGCCGGGCTGGCGCCATCCAGGCAGCTGAGCGATGCGGAAAAATTGAGAAAAGTGATACTAGAACTAGTCGATACGGAAAAGACTTATGTTAAGGTAGGTTTACTATTTTTAAACAAAAAAAAATCCAACATTTCTCTTTGGTTAGTATTTATTGAACCATAAGATTTATATGAACAATTGTGAGAAATGTTGGAACACTGGTCGGTGAATTTATGGGGAACGTAAAAATGTCACAATGTCTCATCCATGTCCTTTGCATGTTTCTCTGATTTACAGCATTTAAATAATTTACTCGAATACTATTTGGAGCCACTGAAGCGTGAAACATTCCTCTCCAATGCTGAAATTGCTGCATTGTTTGGGAATATTCAGGAAATTGTTGCATTTCAGCGTCAATTTCTGCAAAATCTGGAAGAAGCTCTGGAACTTGAGCCAGATTTTCACAAATTCGATCTACCATGTCAGTTTAAGGTAAGAATTTTCAACACTCTTGTAAGTTGTGCCATTCTTCATCATAAACTATACAATGACTTTAATTGCAAATTCTTGTAAATTTTGTCATTGCAGAATGTTCTCTTTTCAATTGGTTCAGCTTTTCTCTACTACGTTAATCATTTCAAATTATACTCTTCATTCTGCGCTAGTCACAGCAAGGCTCAAAAAGTACTGCATCCCAGTAAGTTATTTTGCATTTTCATCCCACAATATTCATTTACAAAATGTCTGTGTGATACATTTTGCACTTTACTGGTGATGTTTTTTTCCTGACAAACAGGAAAAAGGAGATCTAATTAAAATATTTGGATATTACATTTAAAGCATAGCTTGAATATTTGATGAATTTTCCTTGTCTAATTTGCAGATGAGGGAAATCAGGCACTCCAGGAATTCCTGGCTGCCCGTAATCCCAAGCAACAGCATAGCAGTACGCTAGAGTCCTTCTTGATTAAACCCATTCAGAGAATCCTTAAGTATCCCCTTCTGTTGCAGCAACTACGAAATTTATCTGATCCAAATGCGGAGGAACATTTACATTTAGTTGGTGAGTATAAATACGTCAGTTTTGAAACTTTTCATTAAGTACCTCTTTCACAATATCCAGGCAGGGTGCTATTTTAATTTTAATTCCGGCTAGGAAAGCCAAGAATTGAGTAATTGTACCAATTAATACAATATAACACCCATTGAAATTCCATGAACAATTTAAAATTAAAATTCTGCAATTCATTTTTAATTACAATTTAATTTTGTAATTTCGAGAAAAAAAATATCCCATAAATTTTATCCTTTATGAACTACTTTTATTTGCTTTAATAACACCAATATCAATTAATTATACCACCATTTTCCGAATTCATTTAATTAAGATTGAAAAATACAATGATTATAAAATATTTAAATGTCAATGACTTTTTGAAATATTTTAAAAAAAAAAAATGCAAATCATTAAGCTTCATTGAATTTAATTACAAATTCGGAGCATCAACCATCATAACGAAATGAATTGCAGTGGTAATTGAATACTTTAATTGAAAACCCTTGTAATTTGAATTTAATGAGTTACGATTTTGGTTCCAATAATTTCAATAGAGGAGAGCTTGCACATTTGATACGCGGTGGATTATTTTTTGATTATTTATATAAATGTAAGGAAAAACACTAATAGAATTATTTTAATAAAGTCTATACTAGTGAATGCGTATACTAAGCCTTATATAAGAATTTCAAGATAATTTTATGACTTTTGGAAATAATTCCTTAAGTCAAAACATAAAAAAGTGTCTGAAACATTCCGGTACTCTCCTACGTATAATTTACTAATAAAGAATTGTCTAATGACGGTTTTTTTTATTATTTTGCATCCCTTTCCGGGATTTAACCCTTTAAGGACGAGAAGCTTTCCGCTGAGCGAAATTCAACGAAATCAAGTTTCCCTCGATATTTTAGCCTAAATAAGAGATTTCCGATTAAAAAGAAATTTTCCCATCCCTAGGAGTTCTGGAAAACTATGGGTCATATATGACCCAATCGTCCTTAAAGGTAAAAAAGCACAAAATTTTCCAGACAACTAGTTTACTCGTTTGCTCTGTTATTTTCGAAAGATAAATAACTTGAATATATTTGTAATAATAAAAAAAAATATTTAGAGTACGAGTAAAAATTAAAACGATCAAAAATTAATTTTAAAAATTCTCATTAAATTTTTGGTCTCAAAGACCCTTGAAGACTTGTACACAAAAACAATAATTTTTATGAAAAAATGTATTATTTACTTCATTTTTAATTTTTATGACATTCATCGAAACAATTGCGAGTACTGGTAACACAGAGATAAATGTCGCATGCCTCACAAATACAATTGGTCTTATAATCCTTTTTTCTGATAGCACCATGTGCACCTCAGTTTTCTTCGAAACATATTTGATGGTAATGGGTAGGTGCAATATTGTTTGTCTCTGGGAATTTCAGACGTACAGTTGCACATTTCTGTGGATCCGGGAGTTCTTCCGGAGTTGATGAGTTCTCGATGAAGACTTCAAAGTCCACTTCATCCACGTCTTGTTCCAAATATATTATGTCGCTTTCGTTCAGGACAAGATTGTCGGCATCATCGCTATCTTCCGGGCATAATATGTGGATAATTTCGGGTTCATTAATCATGAATTATTTTTCCATTTTTGAAGTCATCTACAAGGGTGAAAAAATATGAATTTACAACATATACGCAGAAATGTCTTATAAATTATCAAAATATTACCTTCTTCAGTCAGTATTGCACTGGGTAATCTCAGCTAATTGATATATCACACAATATTACACGAATAATTAACTATTTTACGTACACATAAACAAAAACATAAAACAATCTAACCTCAAATCTTCGAAAATCCACTAGAGACAAGTTCGGTGTTTTTTACCTTTAAGGACGATTGGGTCATGTATGACCCATGAAAATTATGAAGCTTTCCTAAAAATACCAATAAACTATAATTTTTACTTTGTTGAGAAATATTATGTACAGTTATTATAGTTTATAGTCCCAAGAGGTTTTTGCTTAAAAAAAATTAGAAATATTAAAAATATTAAAATTCAAGCACCAACGTGAAAATTCGTTACTTTTGAGCTCAAATATTTTTATATTAGCAAATAGCTGGAGATTTGCAAAAAATATCCTAGATTCCTACATCTTTCTACTTCGTGATTATGTACAAACATTAGAAAGAAATAATTTCAGGTAGTCAGGAAAAATTATTTTCTCTATGGATCACGGGTGACCCAATCGTCCTTAAAGGGTTAAGAAATTTTTTTCGGACCCTTATAGCTCGGGTCAGGGAGATCAGGGGACCTTAAATTTGGTACTGATCGAAAGCTCTAAGGGCCAGCTATAACATACTAAAATTTAAACTGTTTAAACCCGATCGATGCCATAGGGGCGGAACTGTTTACTGTTAATATTTAATAGTTAATTTACTATTAATATCCTTTGAAAGTGGGGCACCTCTGAAATTGGGATTTTACGCCGATTTTTTAAATAAAATTGAGCCTTACCATGATATAATTTAGATTCACAAACAGAATAAGCTAAATTACATTATGATATGGCTCAGTTCCACTTAAACGTAGTAGAGAAACCCAATTTCAAAGGTGCCCCACTTCCCCCTATTCAAATCTGTAAAAGTGATTAGAATGATCTAATAATTAGAATTTGGTATTACCAAAGCTACGATGAAATACAATCATAAAATACTTTGAAAAGTTTTTTAAGAGTTTGCCAAGAGGGGTTCATGGGTATTTGACTTTTAAATTTCCTATTTCAACAAACTTTCAACCAACCTTTACGAACAATCGACAATAAGATTTTCTAAATGCATGTACATTAAATTGAAAAATGCTTAACATAAATAGTTTGTTAAACAAGCTAAGTAAGTTTGGTATTCAAGCTAAGTAGTTCCCTTAGTTTATTTTGGTAGATGACTGTCTGAAAATATACAGCATAATTTTTAGATAATTTTCATCATATCAAAAATGTGTAGGTATTTTCGAAAGTCATTCATGCATAAAACTACCCGACCCAGCTTTAACAATATTACAGAATTCTCAATTCTTCTGAAACAGGAAAAGTTCCTGACTTTACCCAAGATTGAACTGCAGTTTTCAGGCCTGGGGAAAACATTACGTCCCATTGTAAATCTTTACCATTGTCTTTTACAGAGGCACTAAAGGGTATGGAGAAAGTGGCTGAGCATATAAATGAAATGCAACGAATTCATGAAGAGTATGGCGCAATCTTTGATCATTTGTTCCGGCAGCACCAGAAATCCTGCAAACAACCGATCGACCTAAGTCCAGGTATTCTTAATGTTCAGAAAAAATTGCGTGTGTGTCTTTCTATATGTGGACAATAGAGCAGTCTGATGGTGAATAATTCTGAGAAGTTATTTACCATTTAGGTGATTTGCTGTACTACGGAGGCGTGGAGTGGCTCAACATATCGGACTTCCTGGGGAAGATTAAGAAGGGCCTGGAGCTACATGCAATGTGCTTCGTATTCAAGTCTGCCGTGGTATTTTTGTGCAAGGAGCGTCTGCGTCAGAAGAAGAAGCTTATGGGTGTATCCAGCAAGAATGCCCCGAATGAAGTGGAGATTATTCGGTATCAGGTCCTCATACCAGTTACAGAAGTACAGGTGCGAGCCTCATCAGCGAAAGATATGGACTCGCACTTTCTCTGGGAGCTTATTCATCTCAGGTCGCAACTACAGAGACGTTCCGAAAAAGTCTATGTGCTCTCGAATAGGTATAAAAAGATACTGAAATATTCTATTTTTCGTCGAATCAAATGCTAAGTAATATAAATTATCTTTCTAGCACTGCTGACTTTAGGAATGCTTTTCTGAAAACCATTCGTCAAATTATTAGGGAGAGTGTGCGAAATATGTCAATACCTATGAAAGGTCTAGGCAGTCTCACATCCGTTGCGGGTCTGTCAGGTCATTCTGCTGGAGGAAGTTCGCAAACGCTTGAAAGACCAAAGCAAACTGTAAGACTCAGGAAATTTATATAAATAAAAACCGGGACTAACAACCTTGTTATTGCAGATTACCATAATTCAAGGATCACAGACATTGGGCAAAATGAAGAAATCCAAAACTTCCCAACGTCATTCTGCTGGTAACTTGGACTATGACAATCTTATGAGCAGTCAGGATTGTGATGACATTCCGCAGCCACAGACAACTTTCCGGAGTCGAAGTAAAACTGTGGGAGACTCTGCTGGTAAGTTAAGGAGTTAGATAAGAAGTAAACGATTTGACTTAAACATGCTAAGAATTAATAAAATCAATCCAATATTAGATCCACCTCCAGTTCCTAAGCGTACCACCAGCGAGTTAGACCGACATGATCCTGGCATCAAAAGTGAAGGAGAAGATGACTCCCAGCATGGAACAGTTAAAGGGAAAGCGACCCTAGGACGAACACCCAACCACCTCACGCTGAGCACGACATCGACCCTGTCGGTGGGCAGTACAGGTAGTCAGGCCCGCCTGATCCAGTCTTCACATGCACCATCAACGTATCAGCCGGTGCTCATGAAGGATCTAGGTAAGAAGGGCGCAACATCGCCTAGCAAAGAGATAGATATTATTGAGTTGTTCCCCGAACCGAATGGGGAACACAAAATGGTAGATAAGCACTTGAGCGGTCTCGAGATAGACAGTTTCGATACAGGGGAAACGTGTGACATTGCAAAATATATGGCTAATCTCAAAGAAGTCCATCTTGAATGTTCTCAAGATGATGCTTCATCCAAGCAACAAAGTGAAGCGGGAGCATTGAAGAAAGGTACATCAGAGGAGAGTGATACCCCAAAAGAAAGTACTGAAGATGAAGGTCCCAAAGTGTCAAGCACGGGCACGACAAAAAAGAAAAGTAATAGCACCAGTGGCTCCCAAAAGGCACCCGTAGAGCGTAAGAAGTCTAACGAGGGTACACCCAAGACAATCTTGAGACCTTCCAGGCACGATCTTCAGTGTCCGCCAGATAAGTCTAAATCCACAGGAAGCAGTCCTGTAAAGATAATCAAAATTAAGTCTCCGCGATCGTCTCGTAGTCCCCCGATGAAGAGAAGTTTGAGTCGGGATAGTTCAAGCATAGAACTTAGCCCTAGACCTGAAGGTGGTGGAATTCTTAAGCGATCACACAGTTCTAAGGCCGTTACAAGTGGTGATTCTACACCAAAATCATCTTCCATTCTCAAGAGATCACTCAGTCCTAAAGATCTACGAGCATTAGATGGTCTTCCATGTAAAAGCCTGAGTCCAGGAAGTAGCTTTGATAATCGCTCTCCAGACCGATCAAGTCCCCATTTGCCCGATGCCCCATATCCTAGAGCTGTTTTTGATCGTTACTACTCCTCTGAATCTGATCGTGAGTATGCCAATCAGAGAAGTCGCGAAATTGAACGTCAATCGCGAATACTAGCTAAAAAGCGAAGCACGTCTCGCTCTCCTGAATCAAGATCGCCAGAATACTATAAGCAGCGTATGCGAAGTTTGAGTGAATCTGCGTCTGTTCGCACAAGCTTCGATTCTGTGGAGTATGATCCTATGTATGATGGCCGAAGTCTGAGTGCATCAGCATCCATGGCGAATAGCTTCGAAATGCCGTATTACGACTACGGCTGCCACAGTTTTGACTGTTACAAGTCACGTCAAAATCAACCGATCATCGTTTCCGCACCGACTCGATACGAAAGATCTCCTGAACGTTATGCTGATGATTACCTAATCTACCGTGGCAAATCTAGTCCCCGGCTCAAAAACTCTAATGAATCTCTCACACGCGCGATTAGACATCCTACATGCGTTGACTGCCTTCTACAGAGCCGACGTATTTCCTAGCATAAGTCCCGCGTGCGTCAGAGTCGCACGCGGAAAAAGATCACACGTAGCAAGTCCGCCTCTCCAGGTGGTTCCTTTGAACGCGATGGTGTCTGCATCGATTGCAATGACGCCTACGAAATTCACGTGTAACTGAGTACCTCTTCGGCAGTCTCCAAACCAAACTCACGTATTATAGCTCTTACACTAATAATAATTTATAATTATAGTAATGCAATCAATGGACTAAGCCATTATTCCTTATTTCTCAAAATGTTGATGGAATAGCATTATTTTAGACGTAGGTTTAAGACGTAAACGTAGTTTTTTTTTTAATAGTTTTGTCAGGGATAAACAAATTCTATAGTTTACAAGAATTGCAATAAGCCGATCTTGTAATCTGGTCGATGCAATCAGACGATCAGGCTGTCAAAGCGATGCAATGAACTGATCAGATTGCCTGGTCGATATGATCATCTGATCAGGTTTTCTGATCGACTCTATCAGCTGATTACCTGATTGACATGATCAACTGGTCTGGTTACCTGTTTGATGCGATAAGCTGATCATGTTATCAGATCGGCGAGATCATCCCATGATATTACCTGATCGACATGATCAGTCAATCAAGTCGATCAATTGATTACCTGATCGTCAGAGTCAACCGGTAAATTTACCTGATCGAAGTGTTCAGCCATGCATCGCATCATCATAATCAAATGATCACTTTCTAAGGACGATCAACTTACAGTTCATCAAGCTAACTGTGTTTGTTTACCCCTTGTTTTATTAGCTGAGTTCCATTAAAAAAAAATTGAAACTACGCTTGTGATTACGGTTACGATTGGATTTTGCTCACTTTCCTTCAAATATAAAAAAAAATACTTACAATCCTTATAGTGCCAAATAATTTCCAAAGAGACCGTTAATGTAATATTTGTTAGGGTATATCGTTAGTTAGATCAGTAGTAGCAGTAGTAGTATCACCTTAGGAGAGAGTAGTTTATGATTTGGCACGTAACGAAATGATACAAAAATCTGGTTTCAAAGTAATAATTGAATCATGGAATTCTCAAAGCAATTTTTAACAATTTTGGCTGAGATTTTTAAGTACAGTAGAGTCTTCTAAATTCGAACGCTCGGGGGGTATTTTTGACATTTCTCACCTCCCAAATTCGAACGATTTTTTCAAAACTAACGAAATTTGTGTGAGATTAAATTGCACTTTGAATCAAATTCTCGTACTTTCTCGCAAGTTTTTGTGGTAACATACTTCCTTTTCATTTTACACGACTATAACGTATGTAAACATTCAGGAAGAAGCACATAAATATGATTTTCATTCACCTAGAATACGAACTTATTAACATAACCTCACAATTGACATTTTGAATCCAAACGGCGTTCGAATTTGAGAGATTCAGATTTGAGAGACTCTACTGTAATATCTTACGAGTCTTACGAGTTAATTTGTATTTTAGTATCAGCCACATGTAATTTAATATTGTAATCCCGTAAAATATTCTAGTTTCTTCATTGTTTGACTGGCTAGAGCTAGAGCCTGAATGCAATTAAAACATTCTATCCAATCAGAAAAAGTTAGTTAGATAGAAAATGTTGACTTGTGGGGGGGTCACCGAAGACCGGAAGTCAATATCTCTTACCGTTTGGCAGCTAGGATGGAGAGAACTTGAAAAAAAAAACACGATTGTTAAAACTGATCTCTCTTGGAGTTCGAGCAGTTAAAATGATGAGGTTAAAAAATTTTACAAAATTAAAATATTATATATTTCATGTGGATAGTAGTGCTTTATAAATTTTAATCTAATATAAACATCAACAATTTGAGATATTTGGGATGCACTACCTTCTCTTGTTGTTTCACTTTGACACAGAAAAGAATGAAAAAAAACCTTCTTACGAGTTACAAAGAAATGTCTTCTCTTATACAATAAAAAAAGAAATGAAAGTATATACAAATCATCTATATTTATCTTGATGAAAGAATATTTTGCTCGTTAAACTGCAAGAGAATGAAAATTTATTAGGGATTCACACTTGTTGTTATTAACTACTTATTTCTTTCACCCACTTCGTAAACTCTTCTCATATTAATCATTATTACGAAGATGATAATCAAAATGAAAGTGAATTTTATCGATATAGTCTTTAAATGATGGAAGATTAAAACAACGTAGATTATACAGGTATTTGAAAATGTTGTTAATTATCTCAAAGAAAAAAAACTATGAGAAATAAGTTAAATTAAAAAAAAAAGAATATATTAAATGAAATATACAACAGATAAAACAAAAATAAATAAATAAATAAAAGAAATATAATCATGTGAAAGAATTTACTGTCTATCTTGACCGTTCCAGTCTTAACTACCAAAAAAAAAATACGATAGCTATTATTGAAAACAAACACTGATAAAGAAATTTAGCCGAAAAATAGTTAATAAATGTGAGCAGAAGAATAATCAAAATATTAGAATGAATATATTGAAAAAAAAAATGTTGGAAAGATGCACTCTTTACTGATAGATTCACCATTTATCCTTTGCAATTTTCATTCAGTATTCCTAATTTCTAAATTTATTTTACGAATTAACAAATTTTTGTATTGCTTTTGAGTTAACCTTTTTACCCTTTCCATTTTTTGTCTTCTTTTGCTCACCAGTCATCTACACAAATTCTTCATGGACGTTTAAAGATTTTTGATTAAAAAAAAAAGTATTGCAAAAATAATACCTATAAAAAAATATTGGATAAGTTCACAAAATTATACACAATCTTCATTTTCACATTTTTAATGCATTTATATTTTATTTCTCAATTTTTCTTTTTGATCCAAATTTATCTCACGAAAACTTCTTTTTCACAATCACTTCCCCTTTCACAATTATGCACATAAGTTTAAAAAAAAAATCAATTTAATAACAAATTCAAGTCACAATATCTACAAAATAAAAAAAAAACACATAATAAAAAACGAAAACCGTAATGGAAAAAACTCTAATCAAAATATTCCAAATTTGAGATTGAATAAAATTTTCAACGTTCGTGCAAATTCTCATTTGATTTATCTTTTTATTGCATTTCTATAATTACTATGACTCTTCTTTCTCACAACAAAATTTTTATCTATCGATTATGTTGCATTTCTCTGATATTTTGTGCATTTTTCTCTTTTAATTAAAAAAAAAAACCTAACAACGGAATTAAAAATTGAGCAAATCAAAAATCAGTGAAAAGTGAATGTGATATAAATAATTTTTCTCTTGTAATGAATTCTTAGTTATTGTAACTTATTTCGGCGGAAAAGTGAACACAAATAATCTATATAAAAGAAATTATAGAATGTTTATGCAAATTTTTCCCATAGAGCACTCTATTTTGTTTGCAAATGTGAGGAAGTTGATTGATGAATATTGCAAAAGCTAAAAAAAAAAATTGACAATGTAATTTTTAAAAAAAAAATCATAACGGTCACAAAACCAAAACTTCTTGCTTCTTTTTTCATCTTAGCAAAATGCAAAATTGTCCGATGGTTAACACACACTTAGTACCCTCTAATTAATTTCTCAGATTTTTTTGAATTATGATTTTTCAGTTCTTCTGAAAAAAAAAAACTTTTTTTATTAATTTTCTTTTATTTTTGACAATGATTTTGGAAAACGCTAAAAGTACGATATTCTACAAAAAAAAGTCTTACGATTGAAGAATGTGAATAGATGACACTTTCTCTCCTTTACTTGTTTATTGAAAATATAACTTCTGCATGTTTTTCTATCACTAAAAATCTGTTTTCTTCGCCCTCTTCTTTCTCCCCAGTACAATGCAAGTTAGCAATTGTTAGTTGAAAGTTACTAAATAGATTTTTTATCCCTTACGAGAAAAGAAACCTAATAGATTGTTGATTATTTTATTCTAACTATACTTGCACTGTTGTCGTCTCAATAAGCAACTGTCGTAATGGTTAATTAAATATAGGTCTTTGATTAATCTTTAAATTCTGTTGACTGTGGTGTTTAATAAGTGTCCCAATAAGGAAGCTTACTAGTTTTATTAAAGCTTTTAGTTATGATAATTATAAATCTGGTGATTAAAAAAAATTGAACCTCATTAGCTCAAAGTGGATTAAGTCGATTAAGTGTTATAATATTTGCTCTGTGACACAAGTCTCATGGATCCGAACATCCATTAGGTTACCAGAGATTTTCCGGCAGTTAAAGCTTTTAAATCGCGTTTAGTGAACAATACATATTTTCGTCATCATTAAATGGTCTCACTTGACGTAAGATTGTAACCCGTGACCTCACTGTTATAGTATTTTATCTAATTTATTGAAGCTCCCAGCGGCTAAATGCACGACTTGACTGTAAACATTTACAAATAATAAAAAAATATATTACAGCAGTTTTCACACTTTAAATTTACTTGAAAATAATCTTATTAGTATTGTCTTATCGGTCTTATCAGTGGTTTTAGAATTTTAACACTTACATCCAGACAAAGCTAAGAACAAGAAAAGTGAACTGAAAAGCTTAGGGCAAGATCTACTGTACAACTAAGCATTTTAAGATTGAAAAGAGTCTCCTTACTTTATAAAAGTATTTCAAAATAAGTAGGAAAATTCTAAATTTCTTTCTTCCAAGATAAAGAATATTTCGGTATTCCAATATAAGAATTAATTAATAAGAATTAAAACTCTTGATGAGACAGTTATTTTCTATTGTTAGCATTAGCTTCTTTTTAATGGTTAAACCCTCTGTTGGTATTTGAAATTGACATCAAAGATACCTCTCGGAGTAGCACTGATTCCTCCTAAAACCGTTCCTAGCGTTAGATAAGGACTTATCCCATCAGAGGGGTGCCGTACAGAATAGTAGTGGATATTTAGCTCAACTCAGCTCTTTGTTTTATATATATTTTACGGTTATTACCAGTTTTATTATATTTTATGCTATGTAAATTTATTGTCAGTCATTTTCTTCCTGGTCTGTTTATGTTTTTATTTCGTATTATGCAAAACGCACAATAACTTTTGAGTAAATATGTTTTTGACATTTCAATGAGAATGAGTGAGATCTAAATCTAGTCATCTCTTTCACTCTCATAGACAATTTTGAAAACATGTTTACAAACAAAAGTAATTGTGCGCTGGGCATTATGCCCAGAGCACAATAACTTTTGTTTTAAAACATGTTTTCGGAGCTTCTTGTGAGAGGGAGTGAGATCTAGATTGAGTCATCTCGCTCACTCTCATAGGCAGTTTCGAAAACATGTTTACAGAACAAATTTTATTGTGCGTTTTGCATATTTTTCATCTATCAATTTTATTATGCCTAGCGCATAATAATTTTTCTTTTGTAAACATATATTCGTAAATGTCTATAGGAGTAAACTAGATGACTAGGTCTAGATCTCAGTCACTCTCATTGAAATATCAAAAACATATTTACAAAACAAAATTTATTGTGCGTAGGGCATTAAGAAAAATTAAAATAACACTTTAATTCGTGCTGGAGAAACTGCATACTTAGAATAAAAATTGAATTCGTCAACCGTCAATAATTGACGGCTGTGAGCCGGATATCAGAGTACCGTGTAACGAAGAGCTGAGTGTAGTTCGTTAGGAGAAATGTTTAAGGTTTTAGGGGAACCTCTTGCAAATAAGACGATCAATCTTTACGAACATTGTTCTAATGCCTCGTCTTTATAACATTTTTATTTTTTTGTTTTTAAGTTACCAGTGACCTACCGTCACCTTTAAGGTTTATTTCTTTTATGTAGAAGTAGACGACAAAAGTTAAAATATTGATTTTTTTCGTAAAGTATTGAATATATCGACAAAAACGATATTCAGAATAGCCCCTGTAAAATTCTAAATTGATGCTGTTTTAATGGTAAATTTTGACATTTTTGTTTGACCTATATCATAAAGTGACACTGATTTTTAATAGATTAATATCGTTGATCAAAAATATTGTTCATGGAATATTAAGAGTTGTTTTGGATTAATTAAATCAAAATTTTAATGAAATGTTTTAAAATATGTAATCATACACTTCAATTCTGATATGAACAAATTTTAAAATGAAAAATTAGGAACTTTGAAATAAACTCTTCTATCGCTTCATAGAAGCTCACTACAAAATTTTCAGTAATCATAGATTTAATAAATCCTCAAAAGAAACTTTAATTGACCTTTCTATTTGAGTAAAGATAAAATTTAGTTCAAAAAGTTCAAATTAAATATCATTGTGTGAGAATAGGAATGAGTTTTGAAAGCCCATTCTAATGGAAGTATTTTGATTCGAAATCTCATTTCTACAAAGTTTCATTTAGGTTTTTTTCCAAATTAGTTTTGCAGGAATATACAAATAACGGTTCTGAGAAGTTTTATGTTTAAAATTTTTTTATTTAGTTTGTTTTTAAAATATAGGTTCTTGTCATCTTTCAGTAAGAGGGGTTTCGTACTATGTATCACATCTTCTTATTCAAACTTTTATCACCAGGCATTTTGAACCTTTATATCAAATTATTCATAGTAATTTCTTGTACTGAAATATGCTTTCAAACAACTTAACAATGAGGCTATTTACACCGCCGCATTAGATTGGGATTGAACTGTTCCAAAACCGGATTTAGGATAATTAAGACTTAATCTAAGACCGCAATCTATACGATTTCATTAAGGTCATTTAGATTGTCGTATTAGATTCTGACTGAATTGTCCCAAAACCGATTTTGGGACAATTCAATCTCAATCCAATGCGGCGGTGTAAACATTCTCAATGTTTCAAAAATAAATAGAAAGTCAGCTAGACTTTCTATTAAATATAAGAAACAAATCATTAAGGAAAATCTTCCAAGACTCATCGAGGCTTAGCTTAGCTATGTGCAATTTAATACACCCCGGTTGAAACGAGTTTTATAAGCCTATTTAAACTTTTCAATTTTAAAATGTATCTTAGAATTGAGAGGATAACCGAAATTAATATCAAACACACCAAGTTGATGGAATTTTCAATCCTCTAAGATCACCCGCAAAATTATACGCAACCAAATTGAGACAATGTGTGACAAATAATGCCCTATAATATTATAAGACAAAACCTTTAAGACATATCGATCGACAGTTTGAAAGAAAAATTTGGGTAAGTTAGTTCGCTAAATAATGTTGAGTTGTAGGGGGTCACCGAAAACCGGAAGTCAATATCTCTTACCGTTTTAAAGCCCAGATGGTGAGAATTTGAAAAATATTTGGATTGTGCAAACTGTTCTTTCGTTGAGTTCGAGCAGTTAAAAATGACAAATTTAATAAATTTTCTTGTCAAAAAGTACTCTAAAAATTATTTGGACGAAATATGAAACGACAAACAGAAATACTTAACGGGATCTAAGAGTTTTTTAGAAAAAGGGGGACACACTTATAATTTTAGAGCTTTAGGTAGCAAGTTGCCGATTGGATGCTCCTGAACTTGACATTTGATCGTAAAATACTGTTGAAAAATAGTTGCTTATTGAGACGACATAGTGCTGAATGTGTGTAGTTTGCAAGGAAAAAAAAGCTAAGAAATAAATATTAACGATAATTCGTATAACCTTTATAAATTCTTTAGATTTGATTTCATACTAGTTTTTTAATCTGGCCTTTACTTTTTTTTGATTGTAGGGTCCCCAGTGTGGAAACCACGAGACACGATTAGCTTAGGGGATGCGCAGTCTTCAACACGCAAAGATGAAACGAAATAGACTTTAGCGAATAAATAACAAGTTTTAAGAAAAAAAAATTAATTAAAAAATTGACCTTAAACAAATAAATATAGTTTTTACTAAAGCACATATATTTACAATATTTTAAAGAGAAAAAAGCCATGACAAAAAAATTGAGAGAGAAATTCTCCCGACTTTAAACAATTGAGCGGGGCATCATATTTGGTCAGCCAAAGAAGTCTTGGAATGTTGAGAAAAAAAGGAGAACAGGAAAATGATATTTAAAAGAAATTTCTCCCTCTTCCATGATTCAATGAAAATTTATAATAAATTAATTTTTAAACGTACCAAAAAAAATTGACGAATGTTCAGAAGATTGGCTTTTGTGACGAATAAGAGGTGTGATTTAGTGAAATTTCCGATAATTATATAAAAAAAAAGAAAATAAATGAAATTTTGCACGTGTGTCAAAGGCAATGAATTTGCCAAAAAAAAAGAAAGATTTGTAATAAAACTGAAGAAAAAGATAATTTCAACTCAAAACCCGAAAAAACCCTACAGAGTGATTAGTATTGGCTGTAATTGTGATTTTATTTAATTCACAGTAAGTTACAGTAACAGAATACATGAGAAGAGTATCATAACTTAGGAAAATTCTTTCAAATTTATACTTCATTTAAAAAAAAACAACAAAAACTCAAAACTCAATTTTAAAACTCTAAGCCCATCGGTACTGATGGATATTTTCCTCACAAAGACTCAATTTTTCAAATCCATTTTATATTCATCAATTTGTAAAAAAAATAAAAGATTTTTTCAGCAGTTGCATTAAAACAAATAGTAGTAGGAATATTTTACTTAGCAAAAAAATATAACAACTTCGTAAGATATTAGTGAGAGAAATATTTAATTTAGTGATAAATATTGGAGTACGTCAATTGCTGTATATTATAGCAATTGTCAATACAACAGTTCTCTATTAATTAATTTTTTTTACTGAGTTCTCTAATAATTTTTTTCTCAATATTTAACAAAAAAAAAACAGGAGTTTAATCCTCTTTCTCAGAGACTTTTTGTAGAACTTATAATAAAGAAAAAAACTGGAATAAGTCACTAAAAGTAAAAGATAGATAATTTTTGGAGCTCAAATTTAATAAAAAATAAAACTAACAATCAATAATTTTTTATGGGTTTTAAGGAAAATCAATAAAAACAACTAATTGTATTTTATTTATATTACGACTAGGGCAATCACTGTTTCAAAATTTCTCTACAAAATAATTAAATTTTAGTGGATTTCTGCACTAAGAAAAAGTTTTAGTAAAACGTGTTGGAAAATGTTTGTTCATTCAAAAATTATTCAAAAAACTTAAGCTGCATAAATATAAATTACGAAAGTATTATCCACATTCAATTAAATATTTGATTCCACAAAATATTTTAGTCCCATTGGTATCTCTGATTGGCTAGAGCTTTAATGCTTTGGCAGCTTTCAAGCTTCAGCCAATTGAAGAACACGAAGAGATCTCAAATGTTTTATAGAATTAAATATTTAATCGATTTAACTTCATGTGAATGGTACTTCAGGGATAATTCTTAAAATTACTAGTCATTTTCCCATTTTTGTTTAACTTTTTTCATTAAGTTTTATTATAAAAAAACTTACCTTGGATTGAAGGAAAATTTCTAAATGTTTGATAAATAATTAGGGTCGAAGGAACGTCTGTTCGACAGGGACCCCCTATTGACACTTTTGTCAAAATGTTGAAATTGATTTAATGTATCTAGTAAAATATATGTAAAATAAACTTTTTTCTGTAATATACGTCTTTATAAACAAAGATTTTCAAATTTCATACCATAAATGGTACAGAGTAGGGTGTCAATAGGTGCTGAAACGAGTTCTTAAAGTGTCAATAGACGTTCCTTTCACCCTATAAAGGACAATCGTCTTTTATGGTGATCGAAATTTTGTATTTTGCTAAGAATAAACCACCCTACAATGCATGTGGAGGGACATTTAGCCAGAATCAAATAAGGCAACAAAACGATAATTTTGCTGTTTAAGTGTCTTGACTAAAAGGTGATTTGAACAAAATATTGTTGTTCGAAAAACTCAAACTGACTTCCGAATATAAAACATAGAATTCCTGAACAGGAATATGATATAGCGCGTTGACACGCTTGACATTTCGAAATTCGAAAAGGAATCACATTCGATCTTACAGAATTAGAAGAAATTGAAATGTGTTTTCTTAATCTCTTAAAAACCATCTTCGAATTTTCCAAACTTCGGCTGTAAACAAGTGGGAAAAATACTTCTCTTATCACGATGTGGATTTTCTGCACTGTTTGCTCACTGATAAAGTTTGAAAAATTTATGATCGGTCTCAAATGTTAAAAAAAAATACATTTCGATTTGTTGATACAGTGCTGTCTCGCTATTTGCACAGTTTGGGTACTTTTTTTGACAGCCCTCTCTCTGAATATGCACAACTTTTTTTGAAATTCCCAACGGTTTTTTTCCTTCTTTTAATAAATTTTTATTTTTTACTTGTTTTTAGAATTTCCCGTGTTATTTTAACTATAATATGAGACAGAAAATATAAAATTAAGAGAATTAAAAACGAGAAAAATTAGTTACCAAGAAAATAATTTTCTTTATTACTTTGTCAAAATGTAAACAAATTGATTTTGAATGCAACCGACACAAAAGCTGTGCATATAGAGAGTGTGCATATAGAGAGACAGCACTGTAATTCCGTAAGGTGGCTCATGTAATTTCTTGTTCGAATTTTGAAGTGGCTTGGTTTAGCAGCAGTGCTAGTCTTAATTTTTTTTTTCAGAAAAATCAAATTAATAAAGATTCCAATAGCGTGGAGTTATAATTTATGAACGTTATACCCTTATGGACAGCTTGCAAAAATTTAAAATTTTTACGTAAAGCATATTTCTAAAAATAATAAAATAATGTGTTTATGATGTGTTTACAAATTTTAAGAAGACTGTTTTTAAAGGAATTTATGTTTTTTGCAAGATTTCCACGAAGTTGTCTTCAGACTAAAGGTTTATCCCACTTCCGGAAGGCCTCAAAATCCGAAACAGCAACCAATTTTATTTGTTTTTCGGAATTTAACAGTTCATTAAATCTTAATAATTCAATCCTAAATGAAATTTTTCCAAAAAAAATTAATTGATAAGAAATTAGAGCAGTTAAGCCATAAGGCTTAGCCTTGGGCCTGATACGGGTTTTAGACCTAAGGTTTAGCGAAATGGCTTAACTGCCCTAATTTCTTATCAATCATGATTTTTTGAGAAAATTTAACTTAAGATTGGATTATTAAAGACAAATAACCTATTAGGCCCTCAAAAAGCAATTAAATTGCACGCTATTTAGGATTTTGAGACCTACGAGAATTGGACTAAACCTCTAGTCTGAAGACCGTTTAAAGCCCGTATAAGTGTATAACGTATATAAGTGATGACTCCACCTTACTCGTAATCTGACCCAATACAATTCCCTTCACAATCATTTCTCAATTGTAATGTCATTTGTGAGTGACACCCTTAGGGCCTTGACAAACTTAAGGATTAGCCGAGAGATGGCTTACCGTAATTATATTCGAAGTAATGGTTAAACCACATTTCAAGCATTTCCCATAAGCCGTCACTCGGCTTCAGTCTTAAGGGTGTCAAAAACCATAATAACTTCTTACTGTGGTATTTCATAAATTCGAAATTTAGTTTCAATTTTTCGAACATCAGTGACATTTTTTAGTCGAGACACTTTTGAACAACAAGAGTCTGGCTTCGACTAGCGTCATTGTTGATCGAAAAGTCGTCCAATTCAGCAGAAATCTATGAAGTTTGAGTACCTTTGAGCAGCAAATTGTCGAGCAAGGTATGACAAAAAGACGACATTGCGCTGTAGGGCGGTAAATTCAATCCGATTAACAAAAAAATCTAACAGTTTTTTTTTCGAGCATTTTCTATTCAATTAAAATATGTTAAACCGAATGAGAAAAATTATTAACACAGCAACGTAAAATTTTAATCAATCTCCACTCCACTGTAGTCTAATAATAAGAAAGAAAAACTATATATAAAAATCATTAAAAAAAATGATATGTTTATTGATAGTGAAACACAAATAATGGAAAAAAAGAGATACATGAAAAAACAAATATTTGGCAAGAATTTACTTAAAATAACTACTGATGGATTGAGTCATACTGAGATGGAAATGCGGTAATCATGAAATGTGAATGGTCAAGAATTAAAAAAAAAAACTACATGAATTTCTAGGTAATTCATTTGGATGCAAATGACGCAAACTTAAAAAAAAACATAAACTTTGAAGAGTATATCGAATGAAATATATAGGTAAAAAAATATTAAAATATATAACTTTTAAAAATGTTAAAATTACTGAAGAAAAATAATGAATGAAAAAACACACATTATTATATAGGCACAATAGTAATTATTACCATATTGCTATTAAACTATACAAGAAAAAAAAATGAAATAAAAAAAAACATTAAATGTATTGAAAAGACAAGTGAAGTCACAATATCCTTATTTCTCCTCCCCCGAAGTGAAACTTATGTGAATGTTGCAATATTAAATATTAAATTAACATAAGAAATTGAAAAAAATATACATGATTTCGCAAAGCATTCTCAAGAAGCTTCTTTTTAAAAATAAAAAAATGTCACTTTTCATTTCCAATCGAATTAATGTTTTATTTATTTTTTTTATAATTTCTCAATTCCTTATTTAAGAAAAAAAGAAACTCGAAAAACGGATAAAGAATGTCATTTAAAGAGAAAAACTTATATTAAGAACGGAGTAAAAAGAATCTTTATATTAAAAAGAGATAATTTACAAAAAAAAAGAATTATATTTAATAAATGAAAAAAAAATGAGATTGTTTTTAAGATAAACACATGAAAACCTTAAATTTATATTTATTGAACAATAAAAAGGTACATATTATATAAATTGTATTTAAAAAAAAGAAAGGAGTTTATTGAATATTCTAGAGAATTTATTCTACGATAATATCACAATATTTTTCATCTCCTTCTGTTAACAACACCTTCATTAGTGAAATAACTTGTAAAACAAAAATAAAGAAAAATGAAACGAAGAAAATATTTACAAAAAAAATAGTTGCAATGTTTATTAACAATTATTACACTTTTTCACAAAACCAAATTAAAATACAATAAAATTTTTCACATTTATTCCGTCATTTACAATTTCTAATTTACAATCCATCATATTTACAAATAAAATCTTTTCATTTCATTCCTTATTTTTCCTCATAATCATACAGAACTTACAATAAAATCTTTTTATTTAAACCTTTAGTCAAATTAATTAATTCTAGTAGAAATTCTATTGGAATTTTTATCGTTGCGAAGAAAAGACAAACTTTAAAAACAGATTTAAAAAAAAAAGGAAAATGGCGAAAACGATTGATATTAACTGAATGATGTGTATTGAAATAAATAAAGAAAAATTAAAGAATTAACACACTGATTTAAAAGACACACACATTTTGAATGAATGTTAAAAGAAATGATGAAAAAAAGATATTCGTAAAATAGGAAATAAAAGAATATTTATAAGCACAATAAATAATTCTGAAGTGATTTTATGCAATTTTTTTGTCTCAATATTTCCCTGCCATTTCATCAAAAGGACTTTGGCTTAATTTCTCAACGTTTTATGTGTCAAAAATTCTTAATCAGAAAATCACGAAAATCCAGAGATTAGACTGAAAAGTAAATTCTCCTCTCACCTTTAAGACAAAAAAAAGAAATGCTTTTGCAAATTGGAAACGCAGCATTCCGAGAATATAATTATAAATCAGCAAAGGTTTGTGCAAAAATACTTATCCAGATGTAGGGTAAATTAAGGTAATTCAAAACCTGCTCCAAATGGAAATTTTTCGCTACTCCAAATGGAAACGTCATTGTTTTCACGATAAATACAGTACTAAATTATTATATTTATATGTTTTTTAAACCTCAGTTTCATTATTTAGTTAATTTTGCTCCAAATAAAGCGAAAATCCATTTATATTCACAAATTTTAATTTGTTAATTTCTTAGAAAAATTAAGTGTACCTTTTCATCATCGAATGAAAAACAATGAAGTTTTCCAATGAAAAACACAATAAAGTGACTGTTGTTTATTCGTTTTGTTTAACATTTATGTCAAATTTCTGGCTAATTTTACTTAAATTAAGTGTTAATCTTTATTGTTAACGGTACGGGAAGTTTTCAAATGAAATAATTACCTATTTCGTGAACAAAAACGGTTTTTCTGAAGTGACTGCAAATGCTTCAATAGGAAACCCCGGAAATATGATATTTTTGGAGAGATTTTCTTATTGTTTTAGATGGGAAAGGAGAAAAGATCAGGAATAAGAACAAATCCTGCAGTCCAGAGCAACTCAAAAATGTTTTGGAAGCCTTTCGTCGTGGTTTCACTTACACTGTTTGTCTCCAATTAGAAACTTTCCCTTGTCTCCATTTGGATTAACATGTTTCCAATAGAAGCATTTTACGCTCGCGTATTTTTCTTGTATTTAAAAAGTTTTCAAATTATATCTAAAGAATTTTCACTAAACAGTAACATTCTAGAAGAGTCAAGGAGCAAATTTATGCAATTCTCTTCAGAAAAAATATAAACTTAATGTGTTGAATCTTCTGTCAAAGTTAAAGCGTCTGGAAATGGTTTTGAATTAGGACATTTATGCCCAACGCACAACAATTTTTGTTTTGTAAATATGTTTTTGACATTTCAATGAGAGTGAGTGAGATCTAGATCTAGTCATCTCGCTCACTCTCACAGGAAATTTTGAAAACATATTTACAAACAAAACTTATTGTGCGCTGGGCATTACCCTAACGAAATATTTAGAAGAAAGAAAGTAAATAGTGCCCAAATAAGGGCCTAGACAGACCTGAGGATTAGCCGAGAGATGGCTTAGCGTAATTATATTAGAAATAATGGTTAAACTACATTTCCATCATTTTTCACTAAGTCGTCTCTAGGCTTAAGTCGCAAGTGTGTCTAGGGCATAACAAACATAATTTTCATTCCGCGGTTTAAGGTTACAATGGCTCCGTTCAGTAATAACCTTCCCGATTTGAGATCTGCGGCTGAGGTTTTTCCTTTACCGATTCGAATGTAATCAGAGAGCACTTACCTAAAAGCCGTTGGAAGTTCAAACGTTTATATCGACGAGTACACAAAGTCGAGCAAGTTGATAAAAAGGACATTTTATTTTAATGAAATTGCAAATTAAACGGTCTGCCATCCTGATTTTTTTTTACAAAACTACACAAAAATTCACTTTTCTCAGCAAACGTTCACACACGTTGTTGATATTGTGTTGACAATTGAAGTGTCAACAAGACCATTCGAAATGGAAGAACAATCAGCGCTACAGCGAAGAGCACATGAACTTGCACTTTAGGCTTCCGGTAGATTTTCGAATAGGTTTGGCTTAGCTTTGGAGCGGCTTTGTCCGGCTTTGTTTCTTCGAAAGGTTATTATTATACTGAAGGTACTGAACGGAGCCACCATTCTTTGGGTATTTCAAATCAAATCATTACATGTCTCTTTTCTGTGTTGAGTCATCCTTAATGTCAATTAAAATTTTGTCACGAGTGAAATAAATAGTTAAAATGAAATCTTTTTAAGTTCCTTGAATCAGCTGAAGTATCAAGCTTCAAAAGGGTCAAAAGGAATTAGAAAATACAGAAAAATTCATTTCAAACCGGATCTAACCCTATTTTTCCTACTGGTAAAACGAAAAAAGGGATATAGTGTTTCAAATGTAACAAAATGAGACATACCCTACAGCTACAGCATTGCAAGTTAATCAAGAAGGATTCCGAGTAGAGGTTGTAGGGTCAACCAACCTTAAAAAAAAAAATAATTTGGCCCCAGGTCAGCTGATGTGTTAATAAATAATAAGGCATTCATAGCCTTCATAGATACAGGTAGTAGTAGTTCACTAATAAGAGAATCAGAGGCAGAAAAATTAGGATGAAAAGTTAGTGATACCGCAAAACACCTAAAAAAAAAGTATCGGAAAAGGACAATTTTTTTATTTTTGACAGATCTTCAATTGGTTTTGATTTTTTTTTAATGGAACTTACCATCAATAAATTCAAAACAAATTTGTAGCGGAGTGAAGATCTGATGATCTTCAACAATAAAGAGAGTAATGTCGTGATATATCACTTCGACTTTTTTGTGTTTGGTTAGGAATTCTTTTTCTTATTATTTTCTTCATTTTTATTTTTAAAAAAATTGGCATCGTCATTATCTGAATTTCGCTCACTGTATATCTGTTCAATTAAAATCAAAAAGAAATTTAGAAAACAGTACACATTGGATAACTACATTGCACAGCGTAATCCAATAATTTGAAACTTTTTTTTAGATACAACTTGACAAAAAGCTGACTGATTGTCAATATAACCAATTAAAATAAGCGACATGCTAATGATTGCATCTTAAATGTCGTGATCGATCAGAATAATCCAAATCTTAACGACTTAAATAAAATTCAGTACATCTACATACAACGTAGAGGTCCAATGTAGGCACTTCAAACTAATATCCAGAGGACTTACTCTCTGTGAAAAGTGCTATTTATTTGGCCATGGGAACAAAAGCTGTTTCATGGAGGCTTGCTGAAAATTATTCAGGCAGACATATAGACATTTAGATTACGAAAATCATTACATATATGTTTGAAACAATGATTTGAATAAACACAACAAATAAGGTAATCCAATTCGATTATAAATATTACATTTTTTCTAACATAAAAAAAAAGAAAAGTTTGAACTTTTCTTATAATCTCTCTCCTTCTAACAAAAATTTGGAAGAAGAGACCTAGGTTTCACCAATCTTTTCCAGGTGAGAAGAAGAAGAGCAAAATCCAACCGGGAAATATCTTATATTAAAAATAGAAGATTGGACAATTGCTCGAGAAAATTTTTGTCCTCCTCTCCGGATATCAGCAAGAAAGGCTCAGACCATACTTATAAAGTTTATATTACACTTATTCAAGTGAGTCAAGCCATGTCATCTTCACATTATATCATCACTTAAATGATTTTCGAGAAGAGGTTCTCTCGAAAGTCCCCCAAAAGTTACTGGACCGTGCCACAAGGATATTTTCTAATTTTCTGACCCAATAACATAAGAGATATTTTTTCCTTCACCTAATCCTATAAGGCGTCGCACGCCTGAGGTCCCTCAATCTGAAATAGAACGAGAAGATATCCAGGCAACAGACATACTGAATAGGACCGAAACTACAAACATATTTTGTGGATGAAGGGACACAAAATGCTGAAGATAAAATAACAGCAGATAAAACGGCCATTATGACCCATAAAATTGTTCGAGCAGTTAAAATAAAAAAATATAACAGTGAAATATACCACTTACCCCACTAACCCCCATACATCTTCATTGTGAGATCATAAGAGGGCGTCAGTGCAACGTATATGAATAATATATGGCATTATGAAGGAGTCGTTGGTCAGTGGATCAATAATTGCATTTCGACAGCCAAGTAAACAACATCGTAAAAACCTCTGTGAAAGGATTTTTGCTTTGAAAAAATATTCTCAAGCTTTGAGGCTAACGAAGTTTAGGATCTCCAACATGATCGCCCCCCCGTATGGCCCAGATCCGGAAACAGGCAAGGATGGGGACACTACTGGAGCAAAACTCAGGATCTTGAGTTTGAGAACAGAAACTCGGTACAACCCGTACAAAAGGAAGTCAACAAAAACCTCGCCGAAATCCAATAGTGTTATAACTATGCCCTAACATAGCCAGACTCCGCAATCGAACCAAGAGATGGATACGTTGGACCCTCCAGAGCTCCAGACAACCAAAGCACAATTGAAGGAAAAACCCAGCAGCCCACAAAGGAAAAAATACATCTGTGAACCCGAACAACAACAACCATGAAGTCCATTAATACAGCAATGCCGACAAAAAGCCATAGTTGTTTACCTGCTTTCAAACAAAAACAGGATGGATGACATAAAAGTAGGTAAATTATTGCAAATGTGCAATAAAATTACCAAAACCCTAAAAATTGTAAAACACGGTATGGTGAAGGCCACTTTTTTTTACAGCTAAAGATGCAAATTCAGCTACAATATGCCAAACTTAAAACTACAAGATATCATCACCATTATCCCTAGAAACTATATGGAGAAAACTGGCGTAATATATGACATTGCACTGGATCTTACCATGGAGGAGATCCAAAAAGCTATTCGATCTCCCTACGAGATCAAAAAGATTGAACGCATGAACAAATCCCAGAAGGGTGAAAATGACAAAATCCAATGAGTCCCAACAACGTCCATTAAAGTAACATTCTCGACAAATGCGCTCCTGGAAGCTGCCAGGATTTACGGTACTTACCGCAAAGTAAAAAAAATTCCGGACAGGTGTGAAACAATGTTTCTCATGTTTCCGCTTCGGCCATCTACAAAAAAATTGCACCCGAAAAATCTGCCGAATCTGTATTGAAGCCCATAATGCCTAATCACAAATGCCAGTTGACTAAATGCGGAAATTGCGGACAAGCCCAGGAAATGACATCTAAAATCTGCTAAGCAAGAAAGAAGCAGGAACTTCTCCAAGAAATCATGGAAATCATCTGAAGAAATCATCTGAACAAAGACTGATTCTGGGAAAAGCGAAGTGGAGAAGAGAGGAGGCCATTCTCGGGACAAAAAAACCTGAAAGTGTATCCCCACCTCAGTGAGAACAGAGACTTAAACAGCTCCCCAAAAGGATAGAGATTTACACACTAATAATAACAAAAACTTTCCAAAAATATTACAATATGCCGATGACATAGTAGTCATAGTGTTCCGGATAGGAACATGCCTTTTCTTCAATATATGAGAAATTGTATGTATAACCCCACGAGCAAAAATTATAAAGTTTAGGCTTAGATTTTTTGCAGTATAATTGATTCTAATTAGAAATTATCCGTCTCATCAAGCAGATATATAATCCAAATATGCTTTAAGACAGTTTCATCCTTTAAGGATCATTAGTTTACTTAATAATTATGCCAATCCTTGGGCATAACATTCAGATACAGAATTTCTCATTAAATACTAAATTGCATATTTTTAGGTATAGTTTTTTATCATAAATATCCGTAGTTTATCATTCATATATGCAAGATCATTTTTCTACACTATCAAATTATAACTATACTTGATATCGTTAGTCCAATCCTTATAGTGTAAGAAAAAACTATATGAATCCTTTATCATGTCTCATAGCATTTTCAATTCAAGATTAAATGCACTTTTAATCCTAATTTCAGATGGAAATTATCATCAATAAAATTGTACTAAAGTGAATTATCACTTTCTAAAGGATTCATCCAAGGATTCATCCTTCAAATCAATATATTTCAGGATATATTTAAGAAATTCATTTTTATATGAGAATTCACCCAGTGAATGACCGACCTACACAGTAAAAAAACGTGTAAAAAAAAAATAATGTGTAATCTCCAAATTACCACATGAAAAATTATAAATTTTAATTTTTACCACTATAAAAATGGTAAATTTTGTGTAAAAAATAATTTGTGTAAAAATTTTCTGCGTGTAATTCAAAAATGTAATTTTTACCACTATTCAAGTGTGACAGTGTCACTAAAAAAGTGGTAAATATTCGTCTGCGTGTAAAATTTTATGCGTGTAATCGAAAACGTGTAAATTCGCCATTACAGTTTGACAGCTGCAGGAAGCATCCATCTCGGTGAGTATTTTCCTTTGTTTTCTGATTTTTCACACCCTATTTGTTTAGTATAACCAAATTCCATAAGGAAAATAGTGAAATACGTCTCCTCACTGTGGGTTTTCGAGTTTTATTGCGAGAATTTGCAAAAAAAAATCATCTGTGGGTGAAATTGTTGTGACTCGTGTCGTGACTTCGAACTTCCAACGAGTTTTTAGGTAAGTTCTCTCTGATTTACCTTCGAATCGGTAAAAGAAAAACCTCAACCGGAAAGAGCTCTGAAATCGGGAAGGTTATTACTGAACGAGATGATTGTAACCTTAAATCGCGGAATCTTTACCGATATAGTAAGGTGGGGTAACTGGATCGTTTTCCAAAGAGTGCTACTTAAACGCTTGTTTTTGGACTGATGAAATTCTTTTTTACTTCTTCTAAATCCATAGAATTATTCACTGTTTCATTAAGAAACATAATATAAAAAAAATATCATAAATATTAAAGAAAATTTATAAAATAATGATAATACTGAAATAATTCAGCATGTACTAACTGGGACGCCTTTTCGCTAATTCACTTTTAGTTAAACCTTTAGATTTAAAATACTTTTTCACAAAGAAAAAACAATAAATGTTTTCAATCAAGCTGTCATTAGCAAAAATATCACTGCTAGAAAATTTATAGAGAAGAACCCAGCTGGCACAAGATTGAAATGAGTCGATTACACCCACTTATTTAATGGATAAAAATATTATTTTTGCTTTTTCTCAAACTTGAATAGTTATATTATGTTACTGTAGTGGACTATATTACGGAAATAAAAATAAAAATATTATTTTAAGTTGATTAGTCATAAATGATCCAGATAGCGAAGCGCCCGAATTAGCACACTTGACTATTTAATTTTTAAAATAACGCATTCTTTTAAGTGATTTTCTGATTATTAACATTTTTCATGGATTGTGGGAAATTAAATATAAATATACTTCACTCAGAATTTAATTTATTGTACTTACAAAGCCTTTTGGAATTTTTGAAAAGGTCCTAGATGAATTTTATCACAACAAAGTCCTCTGGATCTAGATCATATCAGCTTTTTACTCAATTACAGTGTCCAGATTTGTTGGTGGACTGGAGAATGATGATGTGGCAAAGGGGCTATTGAATGGTGTATTTAAAGGTGACGTAAAAGGACTGACAAATTTACGTTTGTCATTGAAAAAGCTCGAATCTTTGGAAAAATACTTCCTTTCGATTACTTTGTCAAAGAATCTGCTGAGTTTTACAGCATCCGTCGTACCAGCAGCCACAGATCTTGTATCATGGCAATTTAGGCAGATTTCATCGGCCCCACATTGCTCCGCAATACTTCCTGTAATGGAAGATCTCTGGCGAAGCTTTGAAATCTGTGCCTCATCCACCAAATCTAGCTTTGTGCCAAAAACCAAAATGGGTATCTGCAAAAATACCCTTTAGTATTTTTTTTTTTTAATTTTGAAAAAATCTTTTTGAATGTTCTTACATGAGTTGCTCCTAGAAATTGTTCAGGATCAAAATCCGTATCATTTCCACCCTTTCCAATATCCTTTCCATCCTTATTGATAATCTCCATCAACCACTGTTTGAGATTCTCGTGACTTTTGCGATTTGTTAGATCATGGACAAGGATGACACCATGAGTTGGTGTATAGAAAACTCCTCGGGTATTTTTATGACTCACTGATCCACCAATATCCCAAAGTTCTACAAAAAATGTTTTCTGCTGCGGAGTTCCCTCCTTATACTCGTGCAGTTTCACTTCAACTGAACACCCAACAGTCCATCCTGGCGATGTTAGAGGCTCACTATGAGCAATCAAATGCGTCAGTGAGGTTTTCCCCACTCCTAAACGACAGATAACGAATGGTATTTGATTTATGGCTTTCAAATGATAATCCCTTCTGTCTCATTCAGTTTAAATTAAAATAAGGATGGTAATAATAATTTAAAGAATAGGGGAGACTGGGGCAAAGTCACAAATCGAAAAATTTAAAATTCAATATCTTCCAAGGTAAAAAAGATAGCGGCTTAAAATTTTTTCCATAGATAGTCTCCATAGACCTTCTTCAATGTCGTAAGTTTCTTAGAATTCGAACAAGCAATTTAGAAAATAAAAAAATATCGAAATTTTTAGCCCTATTTTTGAAATATTTTCCTTGCAGAAGATAACAATTATTACCTACTTATTTTCCAAAATTGACGCACTGGTGAATATTTTCTAAATAATTTGGATTTTTTTAATACGAATCCGCTATCTATTTTAGAATTTCACAAAAGTTCTTTTCTCCAGAAATCCTTTTATTAAAAATGGCCACTTGGGGTAAAAAGTAACAAAAGGTATAGATATAGAGCAAAAAGTAACAAAAAAGCGAAGCAATTTCTGATGTCTCACGGCGAAAATAAAACGTCATTACCATGTCTCGCCGGTTGTTGTTTGTATTGGTCAAACGATTTGCAGTCTTTTGTGTGTTTTTTTATAAAATAGCTTGAAAAGCGTTTTTCTCGTTTTCTCACTTTTCTCGCAGAGAAAACGGTGTTTTACAAAGGTGTAGATGAATAAAATTTCTACGAAAATATGTCCTCTAGGTATTTTTTTTCAAATTTACGGAAGCCCGTAATGAAGCGAATCAAAATATGATAATATCCAATGTCTGGCACTATTTGCCCCAGCATTTTTGAGAATGGTCACAAAATTACCTTTTAGAAATCGGCTCGATAAACGTATTTCCTTACAAAATAGAGGAAAATTACTTTCACAAAGTTGTAGAGCGGTAAATTTCCTATAAAACTGCGCTAATTAGAAATTTTTGAAGGGCTCGAGTAGCTTGTAAAAAAATAAAATATCAGTTTTGTGACTTTTTGCTCCAGTCTCCCCTGTTAATTATTATTACTGTGTTATCACACTTGCACATTAAAATTTTAATACGATTCACATTAATTGTCGCTGGTGAGAGTCCAAATTTGTAATTTGTGTCTTTGAATCATTTTATATTCAAAATTTGATCTATTTGTTGATAAAAAGGTAGATTTGGCCCGCAAAATTTGATATAAATTGATTTATAGCATTAATGCGAAAAATTAATGTGATTTTCTCATTAATTTTTTAATGTGAAAAATATATATGCTTTAGGAAAATTTAAACTTATTTTTGCAGGCCAAGTCCACTTCTTTATCAATAAATAGAAAAACCCCAAATATTAAGTGACTCAAAGACACAAATAACATAATTGGACGCTCACAAGCGACAATTAATGTGAATCACATTAAAATTTTAATGTGCAAGTGTGATAACGCCGTAAGGCTGTTTTTTGGGTATAGGGAAGACATTACATTCATCGGTTTCATTCACTCTCATTGAAATGTCAAAAACATGTTTACAAAACAAAAGTTATTGTGCGTTGGGCATTATATTTAAAATAACACGTAAAATTCTAAAACAATTAAAAATGATAATTTATTAAAAGAAAAAGACCGTTGGGAATTTCAAAAAAAGTTGTGCATATTGAGAGAGAACTGTCAAAAAAGTACCCAAACTGTGCATATAGAGTGACAGCACTGTACTTTTTAATTCGGGCAGCGGTTTCATTTGAAAGAAGTATGTTGTCATTTTCCAAGTTTGATTATGATTATCAAATGAATCAAATATGCTCAAATTTGGCGTGGTTTGCCTTAGTTTTGATGTGATCTTGCATTATTAAGGGATTGTCATGCAATTTACTATATATATATGAGTGTGTAAACTCGATATCTGTATGCACATGAATAAAAAATCGTTGCATTTCAAAAAGTTTGTCGCCCGAATTTCTGTCTAATTCGGCTGATATTTCGGTACCATATGCCCGAATTTGAGAGAGTCTACTTTAGTTAATTAAGAAATGGACTTTCATTGAATAACATTATATATTTTCATAAAAAATATGAAATAATGCAAAACAATTTCTCTTAACATTAACAAGTTTCTTAAGAACCCCACGTTTTTTTAGTGATTGTTTACTTTGTCGAGAATTTCTTTCAATAACTTAGAATTAATCAAGTCGATACAAAATCAAATATGGTTTTCTGATTCGTTAGATTAGAGGTCACGAAATAAGACCGATTTTCCTGTTCTAAATAAACTCATAATTGCCTTAGAATGTAATTTTACTTTAAGTGACCAAAAGTATGGCCGAAAGGTCTGACTCTACCCTATAGCGCGGCTCTGTTGTATGCCTCCCAAATGTTCAAAATTTGAGGAATTCTACTCTATATTTTCTTTTTTTTTGCATCAATTGGATTCAAAACAGATCCATATACTTAGCCGAGCCAATGTATAATTTTACAAGTTTTCCAAATTTTCTACTCTGAAAATTGGTCAGAAAAAGCCCGAAAATTGACCATAGAACTCTGCGAAGAAAATTGTGCAAAATTCCATTGGATCCCACGTGGACATTTTGCATGCGATTCTGCGGATAAAGCAGATTCATCATATTGGACAGTCAACGGAATTTCTGCAGACGTTAGCTATAGGGAGGTTCGACATCGGTGTCAAAAGCGTGAGCAACATTTTTGTTCGCGTTGATAAACTTTGTATAAATTTCTCAATAAAACCAATCCAAAAGTACTCAAAAGTGGTTTATATTGATTGTGGTGGATACTCACCAGAGTCTCCAACTAAAATTACACGCACTTTGTCGATGGCGGCCATAAAAATTGTGAGTTTTTCCCTGCTCCGTGGCTACTTTGAGAAGCAATTCCCACTGAACTACTAGATTTAATGAAACAGTGAAGGGGAAATTAGTTGGATAAAAAAAAGTGCGGGATATTTTTGTTTGCAGCAGTTGGTAGCACTGACTATTTGAATTTTACGCGCCATTTTTGGGTAAAATTAGGATATTTTGAATAATTCTCACAATTTAGGGCAAGAAATAGGAAAGAAATTTACCATGTCTGATCAGCAATTGGTCACAGAGATTCCCAGTAGCCTTAAACAACTTGCCCGGCTAGTTGTTCGTGGTTTCTACACGATAGAAGATTCCCTTTTAGTGGACATGCTTGTCCGGAATCCATGTAAGTCTGCAGCAAAGTTTGTTTTTTCTCTGGCCAAGCCATTTAAGGATCTTGCTGGATTTTGTAGGCATGAAGGAGGATGATTTGTGTGAACTGCTGAAATTTGAAAGGAAACAACTGAGAGCTCGAATAGCCATCCTCAAGAATGACAAATTCCTCCAGGTGCGCCTGAAAATGGAAACTGGTCCAGATGGCAAGGCTCAGAAGGTCAATTATTACTTCATCAACTACAAGACTTTTGTGAATGTGGTAAAATACAAGTTGGACCTAATGCGAAAACGAATGGAGACTGAGGAACGTGATGCCACGAGCCGAGCGAGCTTCCGATGCCCTAATTGCAACAAAACTTTCACAGATCTGGAGGCAGATCAGCTTTTTGACTTCCACACAGGTGAGTTTAGGTGTACCTTCTGCGGAAGTGCCGTGGAGGAGGATATGTCAGCGTTGCCAAAGAAAGATTCCCGCCTCCTTCTGGCCAAGTTCAACGAACAACTTCAGCCACTTTACGATCTCCTGCGCGATGTGGAGAATATCAAATTGGCACCGGAATGCTTGGAGCCGGAACCCGTGGATATTGACACGATACGAGGGTAAGTCTTCATATTTCTGCCTGCCAGGGTCTCTGAATAAGGAATGATCTTTCTTTGCCGTGCAGCATCATCAAGCCTGTCCGTCCAGTATCGCAGGAAGCATGGTCAGGAGAGGCTACCCGCTCCCAGGGCTTCGCCGTGGAGGAAACACGCGTAAATGTGACAATTGGAGCGGATGTGGCAGACTCAGAGAACAAACGCAAGGACAGACCGGTCTGGATGACGGAGAGTACGGTGCTCAATGACTTTGACAACCAGAACTCGTCGGATTCTCTCCTCGAACGACCCAGTCTTGGAGTTGCTGCGGGAGGAGGGACAGCAGGAGCATCTGGACGTGCCAGGAAGGAGGGAGAAGATATCATGTCGGTGCTGCTGGCGCATGAAAAGCAGCATGGGCAGAACAGTGCTGCAAGTGCAGTAAGGGGCCTCGGTGTTGGCGGCAGTTCCAGTGGCGGCGACTCCAGCGACGAGGATAAGGGCATCGACAACACGGAAATCCGTGAGTATCTCATTTGCATTTTTTCAAGAACGACTTTCTGATTATTAAATGCAAATTCCGATAAGAAATTCTCAATTGATAAAGAGATTATACTTACCGAATTAAAAATGTAATCCCGCCGAGCCGAAATTGAAAATTCCTGAAATTATTGCACTTGAAAAAATAAAATTTTTAACTTCAAAGGATTGCTTGGATTTGCATTTTGATTCTCATAGAGAAAACTTTTGGCAAAAATGTAGATTTTTTTAAATAATGCTGAATCAAAAAGAACTTAGTTCAATCCCTGTAAATTCTACATCAAATTCTTTCTGACGAAAACTTAAAACGTGAAAGAATTCTCCCTTTTTGAGTAAATTGTTTGAATCCTTCCCCAGATTTATAAAGTATATGCATCATGCGCATGCTTTGTAACATATGCTTAACTCTATCGGGATCGCAGCATATGCTGCAAGCCAATTTCATCATTTTTAATCAAAAATATCTAATCTCAGGAATTAATTGAGGTCCTACAAAAACTACCTTACATTTGGACACCTTTATAGTTTGTAATCATCCACAAAAATAGGATTTTTATCAGTTCTGAATACTTAAAAAACATTGTTTTTCACAGAACATTCATATGCTGCTTTGGGTACTCTCGTCCCAAAAGAGACGAAAGAGTTAATCGAAGTTTCACAAAAGAATATATTGGATCTGGGACATCCAAGATATTGTCATCCAAAATAATTGAATTTTTATCGGTTCTAAATAAATTCAAAAAATTGTTTTTCCCAAAACATTCATATTTTCCTTTGGGAGTCCCAAAAGAAGCGAAAGAGTTCATGCCGTATCTTTTCAAGCCTAAAAATCGGAGTGAAATAATAAAATATACAATTGAAATAAAAGACTGCGGCAGATTTGGCAGTATTTTACCAAAATTTCAGATCATTTTAACTCTTTCGTGTCTTTTGGGACTCTGAGTACCCAAAGCAGCATATGAATATTCTATGAAAAACAATGTTTTTTTAATTATTCAGAACTGCTAAAAATTCTATTCTTGTGGATGATTACAAACTATACAGATATCCAAATGTAAGATATTTTTTGTAAGACCTCAATTAATTCCTGAGCTTAGATATTTTTGAACAAAAAATAATGAAATTGGCTTGCAACATATGCTGCGGTCCGGAAAGAGGTAAGAGCAAAAGTTCAATACTCTTACGAATAAAAAAAACTCTTAAATTAAGAGACGTATGTTCCAAATACTGCAAAGCTTGCACTATCCCTCTAATGGCTGTGCATATGCATTTAGCTTAAAGACAAATAACAAATAAAATATTTTATAAAAGTAATAATACATAATTTATAAATAGAAGACAAGAAATTTGTTAATGAATTTAAAATTATGTAATAAATTTTCCAATCATCAAAGTGCTCAAAGTGTAGGTGCATTTTTAGTGTTAATTTTTTCGATTCTTTTGTGAATTTGAGTATAATGCCTAAAGAAAAAAACAATATTCTAGAAAACAACAATTTTTTGGACTATTTATAATCGAGAGCAATCCAAGTCTTCTGGATAATTATAAACTGAGAGAAAGTCAAAATCTAGAATATTTCTTTCATAATCTTGGTTAATTTCTGAGTAAATTTTTGATCAACAATTTTGAAATTTGCTGCATTTTTGATCATCGATTAGAGGTCCTTTGCACAAATTTCCTTTACCAAATCTTTCCTTACCTCGTTTTATAGGCTAATCATTGTCGAGTATCAGCCTGAGTCTGTTTCAGCCCTTACAGTTCGGAAAAAAAGTTAAAGGGAGATATAAAAAGAGGTGGCACAGTGGCACAAGCTTTGCATAGTGCTTGAACTCGTGACTTAGATGCTATACCTCAAAAGTACTTTCGCAATATTTACCGTTTACCAATTTACAACCGATTTGAACCTATTTGTAAATCACTCAACATATTTCCCAAAATACCTTAGAGGAGTATAATATAATTGAATTACAGATAATAATTTGTTATCGTTTATAAACCGGTTAATTACCGGCTCAGAACCAATTGGAACCTGTTCAGTTTTATCGTAAATTCCACGGATTAGTGATTCCAACAAATCTTTCCAATATTCTTTTTTATATTTTTGCGAATATTATTTTTCTTCCACAATTCAAATTTTCTAAAACTAAGTTTAACAAGATTTAACTAGTCATAGGATTTCAAAAAATAAAGAGGATAACTCTTTCGATTTGTTCGTCAAAATATTCTCTATAAAATTCTTTTTGTTTCATTTTCCAAGGTCTAGAATGAAATTTGTGAGTATTTCCTCATTAAAGATCGTCAAAAATTTCAAGGTATATCCAATCTAAAAAAAAAATATGAAAAAATAGTTATTTTTACGGAAATCTACATTGCCTTAGCTTTTCCACGTTACTATAGGAATTATTGGAAAAACTCCCAGTAATTTTCCTGAATTCTGAAATTTTCTGAACTATTTTAAATACAAAATAAAGCAATTAAATAAATAAGTTCTAAACTAACTGAAAAAAAAGAATATATTTATGTGTTAAAGGGACAGATAATCCTAACCGGCTTATGTAGGTGAGATTCTTAACGTGAGCTAACTCGGAGTGCATGCAAATTCGATTTGATGCTGAAGTAGGGAGACACCATTCAGTTATCTTGAATCAAATTCGTGAAATTATACAAGTTTTGTATTTGAACCAAAATGTCAAGGATTTGGATGAACTGACAGAAAAGTGTTATATGGGTGAAATGTAGACCAGAATGTTCTCTATAATTTTGCCGTAGAACTTAAACTCATCGATTACTCAGAAGCCAAGATAAGCGAGGTTTTTTGTTTCTTAACTCGTTTTTTCATCCAGAGTTCCCCAAGTAGTCATTTGTTGAACTTCAACTATATCAAAGAATTGTTGTATTTTGCGGGACTTTCCATTTAAAACCCTATTTTAAGTGTCTTGGTGGAGTAGAGGCAGTCAAATTGGCACCTGAGTGATTTCAAAGCGTTATTATGGGAAAAATCAATTTTTTCACACTTAAACGGCAAAATCGGAGTGATAGCGTAGTCTGATCGGAAAATGATGTATGGACGAAATGTAGAGACAAATGTGCTCTACAATTATGTTGAAGTAATCATCAAAATCGGTTCAGCGACAGTCGTGATAATTGAGGTTATGTGATATTGAAATTGGTTTTTCGACTGTGGCGCCCCTGGTGTTGGTCCCATGAAGTTCAAACATTCTAGAAAGTTGTAGCATTTGGTGAGATCTTTCGTTTAAGCCCTCACTCATCAAAATCGGTCACATAGAACCGGAGATATGATTTTTTGAATTTCGTGAACTTTGACCCCTCATATCTCCGGTTCTATTGAAACCACAGCGCGCATACGCACCATTTTGGAAACGTCCTAGACTGGACTACAACATACTAAAATTTCATTAACTTGCACAATGCCGTTTTTGAGAAAAGTGACTTTGAATTTCGATGAATTTTGACGCTATCACAGCGCCACCTGTGGTGACTTTTTGAACTTCCATCTGAAAGTGCTCATCGAGACGAAACCAAAAAGGTAAAATTTAGGTCGCTATGTTAGTTAGAACCGGAGATAGAGGCCGGTCAATGTTCGAACTTTGACCCCTTATAGCTCGGGTCAGGGGTTATGGATCGACTTAAGGTTTTTTTTGTTTGATAGGTATAATCAACGGCTACAACATACTAAATTTTCAACCCGATGCACAATGGAATTTTTGAGTTATTTAACTTTTAAGATTTAAAAATTTTCTTTTTAAAAAAAGCGCCCCTAGCGGTGGTTTTATGAACTTGCGATGTTAGAAGGAGAAGTGGCATTTCACGAGAGCTTTCCAAAAAGCCCTCACTTTTTAAATTCTGACAATTAGAACCGGAGTTATGGCCATTTTAAGAAATTTTTTTTGGACCCTTATAGCTCGGGTCAGGGGGGTCGGGGGACCTTAAGTTTGGTATTGATGGAAAGCTCTAAGGCCCAGCTATAACATACTAAAATTTGAGTCCGCTGAATGCCATAGGGGCGGAGCTATTGAGAAAACAAAAAAAGGGGGGTCTTCAAAATGGCGGAAGGAGGGGTGGGGGTGGGGGGTCTATGCACCAAGTTGCAATTTTCACCCGATATATAACCTTTGCCGAAAACCGCAAGTCGATATCTTTTTTAGTTTAGGAGCTATTAAGCTCCAAAGAGCGGCCGGCCGGCCGGCCGGCCGGCCGGGAACGTAAATTAGCCACATATATATTCGTGATCAGGAAGTGCTGAAACACATTTTGGCCAAATTTGAGGTCGATCGGACGACATGAAATTTTGTTAGGATTATAGTAGGTGAGATTGTTAAGAATCTCACCTAATATTGCATTAACTGTTTCCGGACCGTAGCATATGCTGCACGCCAATTTCACAATTTTTAATCAAAAATATCTATGCTCAGGAATTAATTGAGGTCCTACAAAAAATATCTTACATTTGGACATCCTTATAGTTTGTAATCATTCACAAGAATAGGATTTTTATCAGTTCTGAATAATTAAAAAAACATTATTTTTCACAGAACATTCATATGCTGCTTTGGGTACGAGAGTCCCAAAAGAGACGAAAGAGTTAAAGTTCAAGTTCTGAAAAATTGCTCAATATTCCATAAACTAATCTTAAATTTGAAACCGGTTTTAATCCGGTTAACCGGTTTCAGACCCTTCTAAAACTGGTTAACGGTGTATCCTAAAAACCCGGTTATTTGGAATCACTAATTCGGATGAACAATACGTTCTAGCCTTGTTTAACCTTTGACCTTGAAAAACTGTTATTGGGAATGATTCAACGGTATTTTCACACATGGTAAATTGTCCGCATGGATAATTTCAATTTAAAAAAAAAATGAAAAAAAATCGCACGACGTATTTTCGAGCAATCCCAAAAAACATGGTTTTGAATGGGGAGGGGAGGGAGGGGTAGCGAAAAATGAAGGACAGGTTAATGGTTCCAGGGTCGACCTATGGCAGGGTCCTCCGAAGGTTCCAAGTAGCTATCTCTTACCATTTAGCCTCTAAAGCTAACGACAGTCGGACGGACAGACGGACAAACACCGTGACGACATTTTTCATAAATCATCTGAAACATGAAGATTTGTTGTGAAAAGTGGTCTCCGTGAGGTGGAAGGTAGAAATTTCGGGGGATGAAAAAATCGAGGAATTATACTGCTCTCTCCGTGGAGTTCGAGCAGTAGTATGGTTACTTCCGAAAACGATTTTTGGACTATTTAGAATTGATAGCAATCCAATTCTCGTGGATTATTAAAAACTATAAAGATATTTCTTGGGGGTGTTTGATTAATTCCTTTGAGCTAAGATATTTTTAATCAAAAAATCCTGAATTTGGCTTTGGCTTGCTGTATGTTACATTTCGGAAGGAGTTAAGAGATATTATTAAAAATCTCTTATAATAAAATAAGTCACAATTTTAATAATGACCTTTTGTAATCTTATCAAAATTTCATGTTCTCCAATCGGACTCAGATTTTGTCAAATTGATTTTCGCAAATCCAAAAATTACGAATATTAGAAGAATTCATTATTATTGTCACGACGTTATCACACTTGCACATTAAAATTTTAATGTGATTCACATTAATTGTCGTTTGTGAGCGTCCAAATATGTTATTTGTGTCTTTGAGTCACTTAATATTTGGGGTTTTTCTATTTATTGATAAAGAAGTGGACTTGGCCTGCAAAAATAAGTTTATATTTACCTAGAGCATTAATATTTTTCACATTACAAAATTAAAGAGAAAATCGCATTAATTTTTCGCATTAATGCTATAAATCAATTTCTATCAAATTTTGCGGGCCAAGTCTACCTTTTTATCAACAAATAGATCAAATTTTGAATATAAAATGATTCAAACACACAAATTACACATTTGGACTCTCACCAGCGACAATTAATGTGAATCATATTAAAATTTTAATGTGCAAGTGTGATAACACAGGAAGATGGATAAAGTTTAGCAGCTATTAAATCATGATCATTTTAGGAAAGTACTCTTGGCAGTACGGTTTTTAACTTTCTATTTTGTTAATGTTAGTTTTTTTATTCATCCACTTTTTCAAAAAAAAAAATTCAATTTGGAATGCGAAGAAAAAATGCCAGAAATCCTTCTGACCTATTTTTTGAACAACCTAATGAAGATAATGTCTTGGAATGTTTGTAGTTTGTATGCCAAGGTACTTCCAGGACAATTTCTCCAATTTTTGAATAGCAAATCATTAATTTACGTTCCGCATCCGACTAAAGCAAATGATTTTTTTTAAGGAACTAAAAACTAAAGAAATCATGAATTAACCCATTCCTTACCATGGTATTATACATCATACGCAAATTGAGTGATTTTAGATGATTTATTCCTGGGCAATTTTTATCCGAATTGCTGTCGGGAATGGATTTTAAGTAACTTTAGTCCTTCAATTACATGGGAAAAATAGTCCGACGGAGATAAAAATACATTTTGTTATATTTTTCTTGCTTCGCGGAAGGTCGTGCAAAATTTTTGCTCAAAATGGCGGACGAAAAATACGACATCCCGTCGAATTTATTAAAATTGGCCTCTTTACTCTTTCCTGATTTGAATTCTAGTTGCCAATTTGTTTTCTTGGATAGTTACTCTATCTAAAGCAATAGAGTTTGTAATGAATTAGTGCACAGAATTTAAATTCAGTGACCGTTGAGACGTGTGTTTGGCAGGGGCTCCCCGCGCCCCCATAAGAGATTAAAAAATTTTCTTTTCAAAAAATGCATCTATTAATCTGTAGGAAAGTAATCCCAAAATATGAACATTCTATCTCAAGTATTTCTGATACATTGACTGAATGGGTTAATTTTACAAAACATTGATAAAATTGTCAAAAAAAAAAAAAATTATTATTTCTCGATTCAGCGGACATCCCGATGATGGAGTCAGAGTCGGAGGACGAGAGTCCGACAGTGAGCGTGGGCGGAAAGCAGTATCCAATTGACGAGATCACTGACAGTTTAATAGCCCAGATGACGCCTCAGGAGAAGGACACTTACATCCAGGTTTACCAGGAAACCTTTAGCCATATGTACGAGTGAAAAGGCGTTCGCTCATTGTATTCATAATGTATAATGTATTATAAATTAAATACACTTTTAAACAATGTTAATTCTTTTTTCATCAATTGTTTCCATTTTTCCAACACCTCCGGCATCTCCATTTAACGGTTTTTCGTCGCCCTTCAGTGGCTCCTTTTTTTTCTTTTTCGTCGGTTTCCGCGTCTTTTTTTTTGTATGTCGCCGTTTCACGTGTCTCTTTGGCATCTCTTTCTCTGTGTCTTTGGTGTTGTTTATCCTCACGGGAAGTGCCACTTGAGATTCCGAAAAAAAATCCGCCTAAATGGGATGTTCCTTTTTCTTTTACCTTATCGCGGTGCTGGAAAATCGCATTACAATTCTTTACAATATTTTTTTTTCTCTCTTTTTTTCAACACATTTTTTGACTGCATAATTTTCTGGACATAGAAGTATTTAACTTAAAAAATTGTTTTAAAAACAGAAATGGCACTTTACAAAATAAAAGAAAGAAAAATTTGTTTTTTTTTTGTCCATTGCTTGTGTCTCTTTTTTTGTGCATTTTTTTTGTGAATAGATGTTTCTCTTTTTTTTCTTTTAAATAAATAAAAATAGTTAAGAATAGAGATTTAAATTCCGCAGTATTTTTTTTTTGTTCTTTTACATTCTGATGGTTTTTAGAAGTCATTTTCTGGAGCAAGGTCGAATCTAGGTGGGAAAGCCAGTCCGTCGAAAGGTCGTGCTGATGCTCGGGGCTGCAAAAAAGTACAATAAATTAGTCTATGAGATTCCCCATTTTCTTTTTTCTCCAGAGGATATTAAAACGACTAAAACATTTTATCCAACGACACGACGTTATTCTCCAACGAGAGAATATTTATTTTTCTTTTTTTTTTAAACTTTGCTTTCGCAATAAACAAATAACAAAGAGGGATTTGGATTCATGCAAAAAGAACAAAGACAGCAAATTGATTCACCTTTTGACTCTTCCAGTGATACTATATAATTGTATCCCATCTGGATTCCCCCTTCCCAAGGATATTTAAACACAATTCTCAGCATAATTGTGAGAAAAAAAGGGAATAACAGTGTTTGCAAGGAAATTTTATGTAAAATTATTTATGTAATTTTTGAGTAAGATCCCCCCAAAAAAATATTACAAGAAAAGCTAAATAAAATATTTTACAAAAGATAGATAAATGCTACTCATTGCCAATCGTGAGCGAAAAATTGCCAAATCGGCGCCGATTTCATGTCAAAAATCGTCAGATCGGCGCAATATGACAATCGCACAATAACTTTTGTTTGTAAACCTGTTTTCAAAATTTCCCATGAGAATGAGCGAGATGACTAGATCTAGATCTCACTCACTCTCATTGAAATGTCAAAAAACATGTTTACTAAACAAAAGTTTATTGTGCGTTGGGCAATAATCGCAAAAACGTGACAAGATTTTAACTAAAGTTCTACAGATCAACAGGATTTTTGCAGAAGATCAATGCAGAGTCTTTGCAAAAGTCCTGAAGATCAGAAAGATTTTTACAAATGATCTATAAATCGGCAAGACATCTGCAAAAGATCAGCACGAGATTCGCAAAAGATCTGCAGATCAGGAAATCGACAGAAACTTTGTAAAATATAAATAGATTTTTTTCAATCCTTACAAAATATCAACAGATCGCTGCAATCTTTACAGAAGATCGGCACGAGCTTTGCAAAAGATCGGCAGATCGGTAGAATCTTTGTAAAAGATCATCAGATCGCTACAATATTTACAAAAAATCGGCAAATTATCACGATATTTTCAAAAGATCGCTAGAACGCTGCAATTTTCACAAAAGATTGGCAGATATCCACCATTTCCACAATCTTTGCAAAAGATTGGCTAGATCGATCTTTGTAAGAAATCATAAGATCGCTACAATCTTCACAATAAATCGCCAGATTGTATGATCTTTGCAAAGGATCTGTACATCGTCAGAATCTTTTCCAAAGGTCAGTAAATCGGCACAATCTTTAAAAAGAATCGGCACGAGCTCTGTAAAAGATCTGCAGATCAGCAAATCAGCAAAGGGGAGTCTTTTCAGAAGATTAGCCAACAGATCACTATAATCTTTACAAAAGATTACAAGATCTTTAAAATCTTCGCAAAAAATCGGCTCGATCTTTGCAAAAATGGTAGATCGGCTTTATCTATAAAAAATCATCAGATCGCTGCAATATTTACAAAGTTCGGAAGATTGTCACAATATTTGCAAAAGATCGGTAGATCTGCACAATCTTTGTAATAGATCATAAGATCGCTGCAAGCTCCACAAAAGATCCTCAGATCGTCACAATATTTGGAAAAGATCGGTACGAACTTTTCAAAAGATCTTTTGATCAACATAATCTTTGATTATGAGATCGCTACAATCTTCACAAAAGATTGGCAGATTGTCACAATACTTGCAAAAGATCGGTAGATTGGCAGAATATTTTTTTTAAGATCAGCAATTCGGTGGAATCTTTGAAGAAGATCAAACGATTTAAGCAATCTTTGGAAAAGATCGGTACGAGTTTTGCAAAAGATTGTTAGATCGGCATAATCTTTGTAATAGATCATGAGATCGCTGCAATCTTCACAAAAGATCAGCAGATTGTCACAATCTTCACAAAAAATCTGAAGATCGTCATAATCTTCAAATCAGATCGGCAAAAATGTGATTGGCATTCAAGTGAATCGTATGAGTGGCATAGTTATCAACCCCTCGATATTTTATTAGCTTTTCAACAAAAAATTGTTTTGCTATCATTTGGTAGAAAAAGTTTATTTTGTTGTTTTCTAGACGGATTTCCATTAAATAAAATCTTTTTTTTCCCAAAAATCAAAAAGTCAAATTAATTTTGTTTTTACAGAGGAAAATTTTGAACAGAAGCTGACAGGGTTTATATTTTCTTTCATTCAAAAATAAGTAATAAAAAAGTATTTTAATTTTGTTGATGTATAACCATGTAAGACAAAAGAAAGTTACAGTCAAAGAGACGTAGGCACGTTCTTTGGTGCCGATCAACGAAATAATGTGACAAAAAAAAAACAACAAGTAAACGTGAAAGATGATTTTGAGGAAGATACGTGAGAGTTTCTGAGTGATATAATCATGAGAACATGTCAACAAAAATCAACAAGTGTTCAGCAGGGTTTTTTTAAATAAATGTTTTGCTATCTATACAATCCCGTTTTTTTTTCATCCAACTTACAAATTCATTGTCTCTCAACAATTTGCGAATAAATTTTTATTGCTGCAGTTAATGAACACGAGCCTGAGTTGACGGCTGCATTGATCAAAGGGAGAGAGAGAGATAAAAAGATATTAATTGCAGAAATTGCATTACAGCTGCATGATGCAATATTCCCGAATGTGTCCAAACTTTTGGCAGCCGCAACATTTCACCCAATCAATTCAATATTTTCGCATAGGGAATCTCCCGATGGTATCTTTTTTTAAATTTATTTGGTATTTTGTTTTTTTTTTAATAACTTACCGCGGGGCTAGCTCCTCGACCAACAGATCCGGCACGTCCACCTTTCGTACGGAATTTGTTGATGGCCTGCTCGGCGAGGTCGGCACGCTCTTCAGCCTCCTCGAGCTCCTGCTGTGCCTTGCGGAATTTGGCCAAGTTGAGTGCGGCAATTTCTTCGGCCTCCTCAATCTGCCTCTTGTACGTCTTAATCTTCTGCTGCAGTTTATCAACCAGATCTTGCATACGTTCGTGATTCTTGCGGTCCTCCTCAGACTGGAACGTGAGCTCCTTGATGCGACGCTCGGACTTGCGGAGATTCTTCTGGGCATCGGCATGTCGCCTCTGTTCACCATCCAATTCATTCTCCAACTCACGCACGCGCTGTTCCAATTTCTGAATGGCCTTCTTGCCACCCTTGAGGGCATTGGCCTCAGCTTCATCCAGACGAATCTGCAGCTCCTTAATCTGTGTCTCAAGGGCCTTTCGCAGTTTCTCCTGTGTCTGGGCATGATCTTGCTCAGCACGCAGCTCATCGGCAAGACGTGCAGCATCAACCATGGCCTTCTTGGCCTTCTCTTCGCTGTTCTTGGCCTCATTCAGCAGCTCATCGAGATCAGAGTGCAGTGTCTGCAGCTCAGACTCGAGTTTCCTCTTGGCGGCAGAGATTGAGGCATTCTGGGCGGACAGTTCATTGAGCTGCTCATGGGCATCACCCAATTCCTGCTCAGCCTGTCGGCGACCACGGTCAGCCTGCTCCAGCAGCGTACGAGACTCCTCAAGTTCATTCTGCAGGGCATTGGCACGACGCTCAGAGATTCCAAGTTGCTCACGGGCCTCATCGCGGGCGCGCTGTTCTTCCTCCAGGGCGGTCTGGACATCCTTAAGCTGTTGCTGGTATCGCTTGATGTTCTTCTGGGCTTCGGCATTGGCCTGAAAATATCATCAGTAATTGAGTTTTTTCTGCTTAAAAAATCTCTGTGATAAAAATCTCTGTATTTGAGGTATATTATCCATATTATCCTGATTGTAGATCAGCTTTATCCGGATAACTAAACTATGAAAATTTTCTTATTATCCATTTTTCCTTATAGTTTTTATTGAGGATTGCAAATCTGTCTTTATTCAGGTTTATCCGGGTTTATCCAGGTTTATCCAAGATTACCTTGGTTTATCAAAAAAATCTTTGTCATCCCATTATTTTCAAATTCAATATAAAAATGAAGATATTTTACAAAATATTCAAATTTTGATAAGACAGGATGTTTGGATAATATTTTCAAACCCTGGATAATACTCTGGATAATCTATCCGAAGTTTTTACAACCTTTTATGCAAGTTATCCACCTCAATTCAATTCCTTTTTATTCAAGATTATAAATCTGTCATTATCCAGGTTTATCCAGGTTTATCCAGGATCATCTTGGTTTATCAAAAAAATCTTCGTCATCCCATTTTTTTCAAATTCAAGATAAAAATGGAAATATTCATATTTTGATAAGACAGGATATTTGGATAATATTTTCAAACCCTGGATAATCTCTCCGAAGTTTTTACAACCTTTTATCCAAGTTATCCACCTCAAATTCCAAAGTAGAACAAAAAATAGACCCGAAACTCACCTTATTAGCATGATCCAGAGCAATTTCCAATTCATTGATATCAGCTTCAAGCTTCTTCTTCATGCGGAGCGCCTCAGCCTTACCCTTGGCTTCGGCTTCGAGGGAAGCTTGCATGGAGTCAAGAGCGCGCTGGTGGTTCTTGCGTGTATTTTCGAATTCTTCCTCCTTCTCCTGGATGCGACGGTCAATTTCTTGGCGCACCTGGGACAGTTCAAGCTGAGCCCTGAGCACCTTGTTCTCTTCCTGTTCGAGAGCAGCCTCAGCCTCCTCGAGGGCAGCCTGGAGTTCATCCTTCTCAGCCTCGAGACGCTTGCGTGCCTTCTCAATTTCATGAATGTTGCGTCCACCCTCACCAATCTGATCAAGGAGATCCTTAACTTCATCAGCGAGATTCTTGTTCTCACGACGGACAGCCTCAAGCTGCTCCTGACCTTCCTCATAGGCACCCTTGAGGCGGAAGAGTTCGGTGGAGTAGTTGCGGCATTCCTTCTGGGAAGCATCAAGCTCAGCAGCCAGATCATCAACCTTGAGTTTCCATTCGCCAATGATCTTATCAAAGGCCTTCTGTTTCTTCTCGGCAGCACTGGCAATGGCATTGGCACGGTCCACTTCGAGTTGGAGATCTTCAACTTCAGTGGCCAGACGCTGTTTGGTCTTCTCAAGAGCCACAACCTTCTGGTTGAGGGACTCAATGGTCTCCTCAGCCTCAGCCAGACGAGCCTGCAACTTCCTCTTGGCCTCCTCAAGTTCCTCAGAACGAGCCACACCATCGGACTCGTACTTGGAGCGCCACAGCTGAGATTCAGCATTGGCCTTGCTGAGTTGACGCTGAAGATCAGCCTTACCCTCAGCCTCTTCCTCAACCTGTTCACGGAGATTGTCAAGATCGTGCTCAAGATTGCGGAATTTGCCCAAAAGGGTGGCACGTTCGCGGCTCTCCTCATCAGCCAGACGCTTGGTATCCTCAAGCTGAGTGGTCAGGGAGATCTTGATCTTGGACAACTGTGACACCTGGGATTCAGCCTCTTCCAGTTGACGCAGAAGATCAGAGTTTTCAATGGACAGCTTCTTCTTGGCGGCATCGAAGTCATTGAGTGTGCGGTTGGTCTCATCAAGTTTGCCTTGAACTTCATTGAGTGTGTGGGACAATTGCTTGGCGATCTTTTCTTGGGCAGCCTATTGATCACATTCAAATACCATTTTTTAATATAAAACTTCTAGAAAGGTGATTGGCAAGATTTTTTTTGGCGAAGAGTAGCGAGAGATGTTGTTTTATGCATTTGCTTATATTTGGTTAGTCAAAGAATTTGCAAACCAAAAATTAGAAAATATTTTTGAAAATCACTTTTTCGAAAGTAGAATTTTCGGATTTGAATTTTCTGATCTCTTTCAGGTAGAAAGAAGCCATGAAGACATTTTCATTGTAATTTTATAATCTCGATCTTGTGCTACAAGTCTCTAAAGAAAAACTAAAAAGGAAGTAACGGAAAGCACGCTACCTTCGGAGCCTTCGACACGACTCAAGCTTCGGACAATTCTTTTTTTCTCTATGTTCCTTATGAATTTCACCCATAGCTCTTTTCTGGAAATTTGAGGTAGGGGAAAGTGCCCATGCTTGATACCATTGGAAGCTTCGTAATGACTAAATTTTTCCTATGTTTCTCAATAAACGTGACTCCGCAATATATTTTAAAAACTGGCCACTTTCCCATAGTTTTTAAAATATGGTTGCGATGGGTCACATATATATTGTGAAACATAGAAAATTTAGTCATTACGAAGCTTCCAATGGTATCAAGCATGGGCACTTTCCCCTATAGGACAACCTATTAAAATAATGGGCCAATTTCATTTATAACATATTAAAAAAAAAGGATTTACTTTAATTCTAAACAATAATAAAGTGTGTTTAGAATTTAATTTTTCTTTTGGAAAATTAAACAGCCATAAAGAGCTAAAAAAAAAGCTCACTGAATGGTAAATAGAGAAATCACTTCAATTTCCAAAAGATAAACTTTACAAATGTTAAACGTGTTAATGTTAATCAGCTTCTAACATTTGTAAAAGTATTTAAAGAACATTGTATAAATACTATCTTTTATTCTAAACAACAGATAAATTGTCTTCTTTTTATTTATTCGCCAGATTCGTTTATGTTTATAAAATACTAAAAAAAAAAGACTGAATGAGAAAAAATCGAATCACTTCAATTTCCAAAATTAAAGCTATTCAAATGTCAAAAGTAGGGTACAATGGGGTAATTTTGAACAGACTAAATATTAACTTTTAAGATTTTCTCAATGTTTTAGATGGACAAAAGAAAAGGCCACACAGAAGTACTCTTGAGTGTAGGGCTTGGACTTCTCTGTGGTTTTCTTTCTCTCCTTGCGCAACTGAAACAGCCATGAGGAAATTTTAAAGTTAAAATTTAAATTCTGTTAACAATTACCCTGCAATTGAATCCTTCTTTTGATTCTAAAATTTTCAATAATCCTATTTTTTTTATAAATATTCACACTGTTTTATTCTAATCGACAGGAAGATGACATCTCGTCAAATTCTACATTCGCCACAGAGATCTCAATGGCTATTAGAATTGAAAAATATCGAAGCACTTCAACTTCTTAAAATAAATCTCTTCAAATGCAAAAATATATTTATTTATTTTTTGTAAATCCACGCATTCTATTGTGAAAATGTTTTTTTCTTTTTTTTTTATTAAAAGGCCTCTGCACACTGGGAGCAATTTTCATTAAAAAAAAACTTTTTTGAAGAAAATTGTTTGCATTTCTGTAGGTAGAAATGTTAAATTCTGTCAAAAATGCAATTTTTGTCAAAAACTATTCCCAGCAGGGGCCAATCAAGCCTAATAAAAAGTGAAGCTATTTTTCACTTTTCCTTGTAAAAATGTTGCAGCTATTGCACCGCGACTTAAACAAATTTGCTCGTAGTTCTTGTATTATTTCGGCGAGCATTATGAAATATGTATTTTTAGATAACTTTTAGTGCAAGATTTCGAAATATATCAGACTAATAAGTCAATTCTCTTTAGGAAAAAACTTGCCATTAGTCTTCAGTGCCTCTATGCAAAAACTTATGGAAAAATGAAATGTTGAGAGGCCCCTGGCTCCCAGTGTAGAGGCCATAATACTTTGATGTACTTAAACTTTCATCGAAGAAAATACCTTTCAAAATTCGAATGAATTCGATTCGAAAATTCGAGTGAGTTTAATAAATTATTTAAATACGAAATATTGTGAATTTCGATAATACATTTATTTATTTCGATGATTTCTTTCGAAATAAATTGAAATAAATTAATTGAATCCTTTTTAAAATATTTATATTGGGAAATGAACCTTTCTATAAACGATTAAGATGTACTTTGGATTATCCTTGAGGACCTACACTAAAGAACTTCTCACTGAGAGAAATCCAAAAAAGTTAAAATAACATTCCGGAAATGTTAATTTTACCCTGCATTATTGATCCAAAATCGGTGTAAATATTACCCTTTTTAGGTGTATTGGGGGTTAAAGTTACCCTTTTCATGTTAATTTTACCCTTAAAAAGGTGTAAAATTAACATTAAAAAATGTTGATATATTTTTACACCTAAAAAGTTTTAAAGTTACGAAGAAAAAAAGTTAATCGCACCCTCTTTTTTTCTGAAGACGTCAATTAGCACAATGTCAAATGACATATAAATCGAATAATAATTTTTTTAAATCTATGATTTAATATTAAATCATTTCCCGATTGATCAATCATTCTAATCAAACTTAACAAAGTTTAATAAGAATATTTCACAAAAAACACTTCCCCTAATTTCCCTGAAAAGAAAAATCAAATCCAAATCCTTGAATTGCAAATTCAATGATTAACCCAGCATATTGTGCAAAATATGTGAGACACACAGTGTTTAATATTAGCATATACACCAAAAAAAAATCATATAAAATTATCTAATTAGCACAAAATCTCTCTCCGCCTGCAGTAAATTCTCGGTGAATAAATGCCGAAAGCATCTAAGAAATTGCAACAATGTTAATAAAAGCCAGTGAGAAGATGTTTTAGGCATTAGAAATGTGACTTTCTTGGCACAAAGGATGAGTCATTAGACACCTTTTCAACGAACTCAGTGTGTGTTTTTTTTTCTTTCTTTCTTCACCATGTTGTCAGCGTACATTTTCCCTTGAGAGGGAATAGGAAGGAGGGCAGAAATTTTGTAGCCCTCCATCTCTAATTGCACATCACTGACCCCATATCTCTTTGTCTTTTCAGCCAATATTATAAAATGCAACAATGAATTTTAATTAGTCTAAATAAAAAAACAATGAGAATTTGCCATTTTAAACTTTCTTCCTTATCCTTGATTAAAATTTTTGTTTTAGCATGTTTTTCATGAGATTTTTGTTTAATCTTTTTTTTAAATTAAATTTTGCAGCAGCAGTAGCAAAAGATGTTTTTTCCAATTCATCAATTTTTTTTCTTTTTGTTTTAATGTACCTTTTCGTTAGAAATATGATCAACACTGTGTCTGAGTTCGTTCACTTCACTGAAGTACTGAGCCTTCTCCTTTTCAGCCCTGTCAGGATCATACGGAAAATAAAAAAAGAACAGAAGAGATAACACAAGGATCGTGATGGATTATGTTGTTTGTGTATGATCAGTGATAACAGAATTTTATAAACAAGAGGATATAAAAAAAAATTGTGATTTTTGAGGGTGAGGCACTTGAGGATTCTTCCTTTTTTTCCATTTATGGGCGATTATTAAACATATTAACAAAAAACAAAAAACGAAAAAAATGGTTTATACTGAAACATTGTGTTCTTCATGCTCCACACTCATGGTGAGGATTACCAAATAAAATGTTCCACAGAGATTTATTTTAACATTGAACAATGTCCTTCTTTTCTTATTGATAAAATCGTTTTTTAGTGTTTGATCTCTCGCCTTTTTTTATGTCTTTCTTGAGAAATTGGAAAGGGTTCTTTTATTTTTTTTTGCTTTGCTTTTTCTCGCAAAATCCTTTACCTTATCGCGAGCAAGTTGATCACAAGCACTTCGCGTATTGTTCAGTTCATTGTGCATGTTATTCCTGTCGTGCTCAGCCCTAAAGTTGAGTCAATTAAAATATTAATCGCCATAATCCTTCCTCATGTTTCTATTCTTTTTATTGAAAATTCTTTTCTTCCGCGATAAAATATTATTTTTTTTTTTTCATTTTATGATCATTTTTTCAACGTCGAATATCTTGAAATTTGAACATATCCCCTTCCAATTAGAATCATTGAATTATATTGTAAAAAAATTTCAAGGATTTCAGACCCTCACAGTCAAGGATTTTTTTTAATCCAATGCTCTATTCACTTGAAATTAATTGTTAATCCCATTGCGTCCTCTGATTGGTCACAATTTGACACCTTTCAAAGCTCCAGCCAATCAGAGGACAGGATGAACCTGAAATATTTTATGTGACTAAATATTTAATCACATATAATTAATACTTAATCAAGCATTACGTTGATTTATTAATTTCCCAAAATATGCAAAATTTTAAAAGAAACTTGAAGCTTTTCTCTTCAAATTGGAAATTTTTCAAAAGGAACTTGTCAATAAAAAATTTATAGCAAAGTTAATTCTTGCTTTTCACCTTCATTTTGCTAGATAAATAGGGTGAAAAAGGTAAGGGAGACTGGGGCAAAATGTCACAAAACGGATAATCAGAAATTATCAGATATTTCTAATTAGCGCGGTTTTATAGAAAATTTACCGCTCTACAACTTTGTGAAAGTAATTTTCCTCTATTTTGTAAGGAAATGCATTTATCGAAACGTTTTCTAAAAGGTAATTTTGTGACCATTCTCAAAAATGCTGGGGCAAATAGTACCAGGCATGTGGTATTATCACATTTTGATCTGCTTCATTACGGGCTTCCGTAAATTTGAAAAAAAAAAACCTAAAAGACACATTTTCATAGAAAATTTATTCATTTACATCTTTGTAAAACACCGTTTTCTCTATCTGAACGAGAAAAGCGCTTTTTGAGCTATTTTAGAAAAAAAAGCACACAAATGACTGCAAATCGTTTGACCAATTCAAACAACAAGCGGCGTGACATGATAATGACATTTCTTTTCGCCGTGAGACATCAGAAATTGCTTGGCTTTTTGTTACTCTTTGCTCCATACCTTTTGTTACTTTTTACCCCAAAGTGGTGATTTGATTTGAATTTGATTTGATTTGAACGATTTTTGGAGAAAAGAATCTTTGTAAAATTGTAAAATAAATAACGGATTCGTATTCAAAGAATTCAAATTATTTAGGAAATATTCACTGGTGCATCAATTTTGGAAAATAAAAAAGGTAATAGGGTAAAATGAGGTAATTTGGAGCCATTTATAATTTGGAACATTTGAGACTTTCTCATTGTTTCAGATGAGCAAAGAGAAAACAAAGACCGCGAAAAAGAAGAAAAATGCGACTAATAAGAACAGAAACAGCTTTTCTTCCTTTTGAATTTCTAAAACGGTGAGAAAATCTCAAATGTCCCGAATTGTAAATGGTTCCAAATTACCCCATTTTACCCTAATTGATATCTTCTAAAAGCAAAATATTTCAAAAATAGGGCTAAAAATTTCGTTTCGAAGGTCTATAGAGGCTATCTATGGAAAAAATTTTAAGAAATTATCTTTTTCATCTTGGAAGATATTGAATTTTCCGATTTGCGACTTTTTGCCCCAGTTTCTCCTAATTTCTACCATTTGTTTTTGAGTGAATTTTACTTACATAAAAAATGTAATACAGTAATGTAATCAATCGGCTCTTTTTCAATTGGGCGCAAAATTTTGTTGACAATTTTCACGCTTGATTTTGAAGCAAATTTGCTCAAATTCGCTGTAGGGTAAAATGGGATAATTTGGAACCATTTACAATTTGGGACACTTTAGATTTTCTCACTGTTTCAGATGAGTAAAGAGAAAACAAAGATCGCAAAATAGAAGAAAACGACGATTAAGAAGAAAAAGTACATATTTCTTCCTTTTGAATCTCTAAAACAGTGAGAAAATCTCAAATGTCCCAAATTGTAAATGGTTACAAATTACCTCATTTTACCCTAGTTTCTCTTATTTTATCGTGATTCTCTACAATTGAGCGCTTTTTGTGGAATTTACAATGATTTTGACGCTCAAATCTCTCGATAATTTGAATGACATTTTGCTCCAAATGCCCGATTGAGAGAGAGTCTACTTTAGATAGACAAATCAATTGTGTATCAAAATTAAATTAGGGTGGAGTAACCACTTATCGCCATGTTTAGGAAAAACTGGAATTAATTTTATTATAACTTTTGAACCCTTATAACTCAAATTTGACACAAAGTTACTTAAATGTATTGGTTGCTGATTTGTGAAAACAATAGTCATCCAATTTAACCTTGGACTACTTAAAAAAATGATTTTTAATAATAATGCAAAAATAACCACTTCGCCGCCACTTTTTACCAGTTTTCGCCAGTTCTGTAACCACTTCTCGCCGCCCACTTGGAAAGGTTAAACTCAATTGTATTGGGCAATATTATGCAAAGAATACATTCAGTATTTCTCTTTCCTCATAATCACCCTAGTATTACTCAATTTAAAGGATTTTTCTTCGCTTTTATTTGAGAAATCAAACCATTGGACTATTGCATAAAGTAAACAATCTAGATTTGACAATTGAGAATTTACGAAGTGAAGTTAGCGTCGCCCATTGAAAAGAGATGGCCACAGGTGGTAAAATCATTCCAAAATATTACCACTTTTCGCCATGCCTCATTTTTTATAAAATTATAATATAAAATGAAATATTAATTAACTAAATACAAATTTTATCTATTCCACAAGTGTAATTAAATACTCAAAAGACAAATTATTTATCCAAAAAGGTATATTTTGCTTGATGAAAATTTAATGACTTTTAGCATATTGGGTAAGAAATTTTTGGATTCGATGCACTTGCTTAAAATATTGCTCTAAAAAATGATGAAAATCGTAAATTCAAAACGAATAATTACTATTTTTCGACTCTATACGTAGCAACAGTAAAAATACAAATAGGGGGAAGTGGGGCACCTTTGAAAGCGGGTCACCTTTGAAAGTGGGGCACCTTTGAAATTGGGTTTTTTTTACTTATTTTTAAATAAAATTGAGCTTTATCGTGATATAATTTAGATTCTCAATCTGTTTGTGCATCTAAATTATATGACAATAAGGCTCAATTTTATTTAAAAATAGGTGAAAAATCCCAATTTCAAAGGTGCCCCACTTCCCCCTAACTTAGCGGCTCATTTATTTCATAATTCGCGAAAAATAGCGATTTCAATATGAGTGGCGAAAAGTGGGACACTGGCGAGAAGTGGTGATTCCACCCTACAGTAAGGTTCAACTTCCTTAAGAAATATCTTTTAAAAAAAATGGTAAATCCATGTAGCCCCATACTGAAAGTAGCCCCATCTTTCCCTACTGATTGACCAAAAATTTCTTCTTTTTCGCTCAAAAAACTTGCAATGTAATTCCCAGGGGGGTGACATTAGCTCTGAAAAATGCAACCAGTTTTAGTGTAATTTTTTCCCTGTTTTCGTACATATTTCACGAGATATCTCCGAAACTACGTAGATTGCCAATTTAGGGTTTTCGGTTGCCTCTTCGTTATTAAATTGGATTTTATTTTGTATTAGTATTTTTTACTAATTCATTCTACAATGAAAGAAAACAGCTAATAAACTCAAAAAAATTTTCGGCTCGCTAGAAACTGGTAATTACCCACAACCTTGAAATGCCTTTAATAAATCGCTTGATTGAATGTTATTTTCCATTCAGATTCATTTGACTTGATAGAATTTTGGCAATTTTGCAAATTTTAATTCAATTTTTTTGCCCCTGACTCTGAGGGTTGAAAATAATCCAGGAAAAAAACCTGTTTGAAAAAAAAATGGATATAGAAAAGAAAGGTACTCACTTAGCCTTGAGTTTGTTCAATTGGTCGACCTGTTCAGCCATCTCAGCCACGGCATCATTGTGCTTCTTGCGGAGATTAGCCAGGGTGCTCTCATGCTGAATGTTAGCCTCCTCGAGATCACGTCTCAGTTTAGCCAATTCAGCCTCACGCTTCTTATTGAGCTCAATCTGGGCAGATGTAGCACCACCAGCTTCCTCCAGACGTTCACCCAATTCCTCGAGTTCACGTGCCAAATCAGCACGTTGCTTCTCAGCCTTAGCACGAGCCTGACGTTCAGCCTCAACTTCCTCTTCGAGTTCTTCGATGCGTGACTGGAGTTCCTTGATTTGCTTCTGCAATTTATTAACCACAGATTGTTCATCTTCGAGTTTGGCAGTGAGTGAAGAGATTTCCTTATCCTTGCGCTGAATGGTCTGTTCGAGTTCTTTTTTGTTGCGCTCAAGATCAGCAACGGCTTCTTGGGTGAGCTTAAGATCTCCCTCGACTTTCCTCTTGCTCTTCTCCACATCACCGCGCACCTTCTTTTCACGCTCCAAGGAATCCTCAAGTTCATCGAGGGTCTGCTCCAATTTCGCCTTAACCTTATTGAGATGATTGATCTTATCTTCGGCAGCTTGAAGTTCCTCAGCAGTCTTCTGGTTTGTTTCACCCTGCATCTTCTTTTCCTTATTCAATTTATTAATGAGCTCATCCTGATGGGCAATCTCATCATTCAAATTGCGAATTTGATGATCTTTGGTGGCCTTATCCTGATCAGACTTCTGATTATTCAATTCCAAATCCTCAATTTCCTTCTTAAGCCCAGACAATTCCTGTTCCAATTTCTTCTTACCCTGGAACAGTTGATTGCGAGCATCTTCCTCTTGCGACAAACGCTCTTGAGTGTCCTATATTTAGACAAAAATGTAACACATCATCATATTTATAAAATATGATGTTTGGGGAAAGGAAGGCGGGAAGAGAGAAAAATGCTGTGTATAGAAGACAGATTCACAAGTGAATTACGGGAATATTCCAACAAATCTCACGGATGATTCATTGCCTAATATTTTCGAAGTATTTTTCCGCACAACTCACTCCTTGCTTTTTCTTTTTTTCTTTTTGCTTTTTTTCTACTTAATTTGCAAAGAGGATGATCTCTTTTGGGTGTTGAGGTGTTTTTTGGGTGTGAGAAATAAATATTTTCATCATTTCTCACTTTTCACGAGGAGAGTGAGAGCAATAAATAAACCGTGAGTGTTGGAGAAGATGAAGTCTCAACAAAAAAAAAAGAAAAGAAGAAAAAGGTGTGGGAGCAATTAAGATTTCAGAACAGAGAAAATTCTCGTAGGAGATGAAAGAGAACAATTTTTTTCAGCATATTTATTATTACTTACCCGCAATTGATTATCCAAATCATTCTTCTGGGCAGTTAATTTGGCACATTTCTCCTGGAATTCAGACAACTGTCCCTTCTCACCGGACAGAGAGTCCAGAAGGGCTGTCTTTTCAGCCAACAATTTCGAATTGAGAGCTTCCAATTCCTTACGCATTTTTTCTTCCTTGGCAAAGGCCTCTTCGGCTTTCTTGGCCTTCTCCTCAAGTTTCTGTAAATTTTCATTCGACACATCATCAATATTGGAATGACTAACTTCTAATTCCGTCTCGGCCATTTTCAATTTTTCTTCTCTCCTTTAACTATTTTTCTTTTTTTTTTTCAATTTAAAATAAAACTGCTTTTTAAATCTCTTTCTTTTTCTTTGTTTGTTTTTTTTTATTCCGTTTTTATTTCTTTGATTTTTTTTTGTTCAAAAGTTCCTTTGGGATAATGAGAATATATCCCTGTATCACGCAAACTACCCTCTCGATCGAATACAATTATTCATCCAAATTGAGAGAATATCTTCCTTTTTTAAATTATTATTTGGTTTTATTTTATTAATTCGTTTCACTTCACAAGTGCTCTCGATATTCTTTTCACTTGAAAAATTTTCTTTCGATTTTTTTTTATTTCTTATATTTTATTTTTCTCTGATGATATTCACAAACTCTTCCCAATTTTTAAATCACAAGAACGATGATTTATGAGGGCTTTTTTAATTTAATAAAGATAATGCTTGAAGATGATGATGATGAAGAAGAGTATTCGTTCAACACTTAAGTAGTAAGACTTTTTTAACAAAGTACGATGTAATAATTAAATTAAAATGTTCGTTTGGACCAACGTAAAGCCCAGGTACAGGTCCGTGCGGCTAGTTACCGTTTACTGGAGTGGATTTTAATTGCCATCAACAAATGTACCACCTCCCGAAAAATCTTGAGGCTGTGTCTTTTGCTGGACGCCTACGTGTATTTGCTAATCTTGGAAGGCATATTAGGCAGTGGTACCCAAAATAGATACCCGATGGGCGAAATTGCTCCGCCCCAAAAAGCTCCCCTCTATCTCTTTCCCTCCTAGCACTATACACACTTTCTATAGCATCTTTTAGAACACCTCTCTTCAAATTTCCAGGGAAATCTACTGCGCAAGTTTGACAAAATTATTATATATTTGAGAAAAACCCTACCCACAAGAAAATTTTGAGAAAAAGCATTTCTATCTCTTTCTCATTCTAACCCATAATAATCATTTAAGATTTTTCACGAAGGAAAAATCTTCCCGATTTCATTGAACGAATATCAACTTTGCTGGCAAAAATAGCATCAGAGGTGTTTTTGCGGGTGATTAGTAATTTGATTGAGAGAAAAGTGCCCACTCTCGTGTTCCCTCCTTCCCCCCTCATCTGGATCGCACCAAATCCCAATTTCAAACATCATCCATCCTTCGATCATCGTGCTAATTTATGCAAATTCCAATCAGTTTCTATCTCTATCTCTCTTTCATATTCTCTTCTATACAGTCAGTGGCGTACCAAGAGATTTTTGGCGCCCGGGGCGAATATCTTAGCGAGCGCCCCTTGCCCCTTCAGCATGAAAAATATCTACTGAAATTTAAATTTTACAACTTATCATTTACCTACACTGAAAGCAATCCGAAAAAATTAAAATAACATTCCGGAAATGTTAATTTTACCCTGCAGTATTGATCCCAAATAGTTGTAAATATTACCCTTTTTAGGTGTATTTAGAGTTAAAGTTACCCTTTTTCATGTTAATTTTACCCTTAAAAAGGTGTAAAATTAACATTAAAAAATGTTGATATATTTTTACACCTAAAAAGTGTTAAAGTTATGAGGAAAAAAAGTTACTCGCACCCTTTTTTTCTCAGTGCATGTATTATATGTTCATCTATCGACAGAAAACCTTCACAGGACATATTTTTAAATTATTCCTGATGCCGAAAATGGACAGCTAAATTTTCAATGATTTTCGCTTTTTTTAATATTTTGCAAAATGTGAAGAAACTCATTTTTTTAAAAAGTTTTCTTCGAAATCTATCTGCCCAATTTCGTATATTTTAGGCTTATGTGTAGAGATATTTCAGTGTAAACCAAATTAAAAAAAAATCTTTAATCGGTATATAAGTTTTCGAGATTTTGAAATTTGAAGCAAAAAACCATTTTTCAAAAAATTTCGTTTTTTTTACTTTTCGTAAAAAAAACTAAAAAGATAATTGAATAAACCAATTTTAAAAAAAGGAATCCATAACGGTACCATCAGAGATGCTAGTCTGAGAGGCATTACGTGTCGAATATTTTGGGTTGGCTTTAGCAGAGCATTTATTGTTAATGGGCGGGAAATTTGAGAGCTAAACTTAGTCGAAATGTTAGTGTAAAAATTATGTTAAGTATACTATGCACTCGAGAAATTCTTCGTGGATCTTTGGGACAACCACGGATTTTCGCAAAATTATTCCCAGGACTGTATTTTTTGTTCATCGAATTTTCCTTATTCCCAAGGGGAATTACGCACATCGTAAAACCGTTTTCAGAGACTAGAGATTTAAGCCTAGTTTTCGAAGATTTCAAAATCCTAAATAACAACCAATTTAATTTGTTTCTTTGTTTAAAATAGATTTCTTTCCCTTAATAGACCATTTCTAAGTCAAAATTTTCCAAAACTTTTCGACTGATAAGAAATTAGAGAAGTTAAGCCTTATGACTAAGCGTTATACGGGCTTCAGACCTAAGACCGTATTCCGACTAGAGGTTTAGCCGAGTTCCCAAGGGTCTCAGACCTTAAACAACAACCGATTTTATTGATTTTTTGAAATATAATAAGTCATTTGCCCTTAATAATCCAACCCTAAGTCAACATTTTCCAAAAGATCTTGACTAATAAGATATTAGAGAAGTTAAGCCTTATGACTAAGCCTTATACGGGCTTCAGACCTCAGGCTCAGCCATATGGCTTAACTTCTCTCTAATATCTTATCAGTCAAGATTTTTTGGAAAAATTTGACTTAGAATTGGATTATTAAAGATAAATTACCTATTAGATTTTGAAAAATCACTAAAATCGGTTGCTGTTTAAGGTTTTGAGACCCTCGGGAACTGGGCTAAACCCTTAGTCTGAAGACGGTGTTAGGTCTAAAGCCCGTATAAGCATAAATGGTACTCCAAACGGATGTAAAGTTCTAGGCATCTATCTCTTATATGGTTCCCGACAAAATTGACTATGAAATTCATCGTATAACACTGTGCAATAAAGTTTTCTGTGTTCTTTCAAAGGACTGGGTATTTTCGGGTTCTTTGGTGTTTCTTAAGAATATTCCTCAATCAGAGAAACTTATGGTCCATCTAGCAGAGTTTCTGAATTAGCTTAAGATGGAAATCTTTCAGAAATGAGTCGCCTACATATTTTAACGCCTTAAGTTTTCACCATTTCATCTAATTTTTTGGCGCCCCTAATTTTTTGAGCGCTCTAAATTTAAATACCCCTAATTTTTTGCATCAGGTTTTTTTCTTTCTGATTTTTTTGGCGCCTAGGAGCTCTAAATTTTCTAAGTGTTTATTTTTAAAGCCTCTTCATTTATAACGCTTTAATCTTTTAGGTCTTTAAATTTTTTTTGGTTGCCCGGCGCCCCTTATTTCTACAGCGCCCGGGGCGATCGCCCCCTTCGCTCCCGCCACGGTATGCCTATGCTTCTGTATAGCTTTTTAGAACTAATCAATTCCATCCCCCTCATACCCATCCAGTGAAGATATTTTCACTGTGAGAATAGAACGATGCCTGTACTGCTCAAAATAACTCAAAATCTTTAAACTACATTAACTCCTTTGCACCTCTACCTCCCTCTCTCAATCCTCCTCATTCAAAAAAGAAACATTCTGCGAATGTGTCTTTGAGGTAAAAATAAAAAATTACACGTCAATACATTTCATCATTGGACAAAATTACCACACGAAAAAAAATCTCTTCCCAATTCACCTAAATCAACATTCTTAATGGATTTGGAAGAAGGAGATGCGATGGTCCTGTGACAAAATTTAATAGCTACACGCATTTTGAAAAATTATCACAAGCAGATGTTTCATAATGATCATCATATTTTTTATTCTATTAATTTTATTTCTTTCATATTTTAAAATCATCACCATGCGCACTAATATTTCTTTTTCCAGCATGAGAACGAGAGCGAGAGAACATGTAATTAAGACACGAATAAATTTGCCAAAAATATCATTCGTCATTGAGATGATATTTTGTGATATCCGGGAAAAATTGGGTTGCAACTCGCTCATCAACATTTCTTTTTTTTTTTTCTTCGTCTTCCTTTCCCATGTAAGATACTTCTCCCTCTATCTCTCTTTTTCTCTCTCGTATAATTTTCTTCCCATCATCTTATTAATCATAAGTATTTTAAAATTATATAAATGTCACTTAAAGATCTTACAATCATTTAAAGTTATTCGGTGTTGCAGAAAAATAGGATAATAAGAGAGATCTTTCCCTGAAACCAGAAGACTTTAATATAGAAGACATTTCACAGAATTTGTAAAATAGCTGTTGCAACCTTTTCAAGCTCCTAAAAACCCGTATGTGACTTGAGGAATTTGCATTTTGGTGCTAATTGGAAAATAGTTTTCAAGATACCTTGTCTTATACCACTCTCCCTGCCCCCACATACCATTAATTCTCTTTCCATTAGTCTCATTTATCTCTCTCTCTCTCTCTTTTTCTTTCTCAAATGAAAATCCTATACTGAGAAAATTGAAAATAGCCGCTAGAAAATTTCTCCAACATACAAAAAAAAAGATAAAAAAATAAACTTACCGCAATTTCATCCTCAATGCGTGTAACATTGAGAAGAGGCTTGACTTTCTGCCAGAGTTTGTACCATGGCCAGGTACGCAATTGCAAGTATTTGCGCAAATTGCGCTGTACGACTTGGAGGGCCAGACGTTGCTCCTGCAACTTGTGGAATTCCTTACGTGAGAGATAACCACGGATCCAGGATTGGAGCCATGTCATGATCTTGCTGAGACGCTCATCACGCAACTCTTCCATCTGACCCAAGACTCCGGCACGGAAGAACACCTACAGGGTCATTTACACATTTTGTGTGTGTTTTTTTATATGGACGTGTGTGATAAAAATGAAGAAAAAAAATAATATTATGTTAGTCCTGGCGTGAAGATTTTTCCAACACTTAGCGGTGTCTAACAAAAAAAAAATAGCTACAGAGGCTTTTATAGGAAATAAATTTTTGCATGAAAAGAAAAAGAAAAAAAAGCCAGCAAGGCACACAGTGAAGGAAAAAATAGCAAAATCTCATATAGAGATTTTTTTTTAAATAAATATTTTTCTACACTACATGCAGAGAATTTTCTACTCACAGCAAAAAAGTTCTTTCGTAAATTTTCATTTTTGACGAAAATTATTTTGAGATGTTTCAGAATTTTCTTGGGGAATAATTTGAATAAACTGTATTGCTAAAAATGCATTGTACACTGAGAGAAATCCGAAAAAGTTAAAATAACATTCCGGGAATGTTAATTTTACCCTGCATTATTTATCCGAAATCGGTGTAAATATTATGCTTTTTAGGTCTATTATGGGTTAAAGTTATCCTTTTTCATATTCATTTTACATTTAAAAAGGTGTAAAATTAACATTAAAAAAATGTTGATATATTTTTACACCTAAAAAGTGTTAAAGTTACGAGGAAAAATTTAGTCGCACCCCCTGTTTTTCTCAGTGTAGGTCCACTAAGACAAAAACGGGGTTGCGATTAAGTTTTTTTCCTCATAACTTTAACACATTTTAGGTGTAAAAATATATCAACATTTTTTAATGTTAATTTTACACCTTTTTAAGGGTAAAATTAATATGTAAAAGGGTAACTTTAACCCCTAATACAACTAAAAAGCATAATATTTACACCGATTTCGGATCAATACTGCATGGTAAAATTAACATTTCCGAAATGTTAGTTTAACTTTTCCGGTTTTCTCTCAGTGTCTGGCAAAGAGAACATACATCGTCGAAACTGCTTTAACAACGTCGACGTGAAAGAATAAGGAGCAAATATCTAGATAAAAATATATATTATAAATTCTTCCTTTAAAAATTGAAATTCCGGATTTGGAAATTCGGACTATCACAATCTAGTAATAATTTAGTAATTTTGCAATTTGAGAGTACTTTAACGATCATTTCCATTGATTTCAACAAATTTTAAAAGAGTTGTCCAAACCCATCGAGCACCAGTTAGCTAAAATAGTCAGCGTTTTTAGCACAGACATGCTAAAAACGCTGCCTTTTTTAAGCTAACTATGGTCGCTGGGAACTGCAAATAGGTTTGTCCAGAATTCGAAATTTTACCTTATCTGAATTCATTCACTGAAAATTCCCTGAAGGTCCCAAGTCGCTATCTCTTACCGCTTGACCTCTAAGCGTAGTATATAGTAGAATAGGCTAATTTTGAATTGAATCTATTCCTGAACTTTCAGATCTCCTCACTGTTTCAGTTGGACAAAAGAAAAAGACAACGAAGAAGTACTCTAGAGTGTAGGTCTTGTACTTCTTCATTTTCTTTTTTTCCCTTGTCCATCTGAAACAGTGTGAAAACCTCAAAGTTCAGGATCAGATTCGGTCCACAATTAGCCTATTTTACTTTAAAACCAGATCAGAGATTTAAGCGATATTTTTCTTCTTACGAAAAAAGTAAAGGCAAGGATGTTCTCCTGAATTTCAATTTCTAAAATATTGTGGTTTACATCAAGCATTATTGCATCTAAATTTTATAGTTTTTCGGATTTACATTGCTTTCCCTGAATATCAAAAAAAAATACAGATACGAGAACGGCTGCTGCAAACGAAAATGTTTAGGTATAATATTCCTTATCTCAAAATGAGTATTAGTCAGGTATTCAGAAATAATCTTAGAAAAAAATTGATCCATCTTCTTGCTAGTATTTTTCGCATTATTCTGTCATTATTTTTCGTCAATTTTATTTTTACAATTTTAAAAAAAATCGAAATATTAAGTTTTTTGAAATATAAATTTCAGAAAATCTTCATTTATGAACAACTTCAATGAAAAAGTAGGCAAAATAATTGTTACAAAATTAATTCTTAAGATTTCACTTACAAGAATATTGAGAATATTGAAAAAATTGAATAAATAATATTATAAAAAATTAAGCAATGTACACAATAATACCTAGAAATGTAAAATAACGTTACTATAAGAGATTTTTTCTGTTAGACTCTTTTCAAGAGTGTAAGATACAAATTTTAAACACAATTCGTCATTTGTATCAGCAACTGTACTAATTGATTAAAATCCATTTCACTTGGATTTTCTTGCACTAACCTAATAAATTAGCAATTAAACTTTCAGGATTTGTAATTCAAAATGTCGAATTTAGGAAATAATAGCCTTCTTGCAACGATTTCTTACACAATTCTCTGGATAAGAATTTCTTTCTTAATAAAGAATCTAAAAAACAATTCGTAAAACGATAGCGTAATACGTTTTTTGAAACATAATAAACACAAATTTGAAGAGAAATACATATATTTTTAGTTCGCTTTTTTTCTATTAAAATTCCAAAAGTATTTAAAAAACAAAAACAATATAATCTATAAAAGCAAAATAGATAAATCGATACTTATTTTTTTTATTTTTTTTTAAACTTATCAAAAAACTAAAAATTCTGCTTTTAATTAATTAAAAAACATGGATCATGATACAGTATTTTCCCCAAAATATTAAAAAATATGAATTTAGAAAAATATGATAAAAAACACTTGACGAAACAATGAAAACCTCCTTCTTTTCCTCATTCTTCTTGTTCAATTCAAGAAAAGAAGGAAAAGGTTTTTCAAGATTTGTTTTATAATTGTTTTTGTTTTGTCAAAACGTAGTATCATAATTAAAAGATTAATTTTGAAGCTTTTCGGAGAATCAAGCATGTTCCAGCCTATCGAAAGGATTATTGATGAATCTTTTATATTTTTACTACCGCTACAAACGTCGAAGCAGACGTCAAACCTAAGTTTTTTTTAATAAAAATAACGTCAAATACCTCAAATTTAATAATTATTAAATTATTTAACGTGGCTTTAGATCTATTTCAGATCAAATTGAAAATTTTAGCTTTGCTTTCCATATATCGAAATTTATTAGTCCTAAAAATCCAATTTTTGAAAAAATAAAATTATTCCTTTATTAAACAAAAATAAAATTTCCTATCAAATGAATTCTGGATATTTTCAAAACCAGTCTAAAGCGGTTTTCAGACAAGAGGCTTAGCCCAGTTCCCGAAGATTCCAAAATCATAAATAGCGTGCAATTTCATTGCTTTTTGAGAGCCTAATAGGTAATTTATCTTTAACAATCCAATCCTAAGTTAAATTTTTCCAATAAATCGTGATTGATACGAAATTATAGGAGTTAAGCCATTTGATTAAGCCTTAGGTCTGAAGTCCGTATAACGCTCAAAATAATCCCACTGTCATTTATCTTTAAAATGTTTTATATCGTGATTGAAATTTAAACAAACCAAATATCTCAAGGACATAATTTGAATAACTTATTAAAAATATTGAAAAATAATCAATCCAATATTTTATTGATTTTTTTTTGCTGGAATTTGTAAAAACAGCTACATCCGGATAAATAATTTCGATTATAAATAGGGATCATTTTTTTAAATTATATTATCTAATAATCAATTAATATATAATATTTCTCAATTCAATTTGACAAATTGCATTTTCAAAAGAACATTTTTGCATTTCAGTGTAAATTAAATCAAACATTTCCTTTGGTGTATCAAGCAGAGACAAGCCAAAAAATATTAATATTCTCAAGAATGTTAGAAGGTAGAATATTTTAAGAATAGACGATGATTTTATGCGGCGATACAGCTTCAATGAAAAAAATAAAAACAACACACACATTTTATAAGACACACACATTTAGAAAATGCGCACATTTTCCAATTTTGTCCCTTTTCTTTTCCTCAAAGACAAATCATCACACACACAAGACACTTATTCTCACACATTAAAAATGTTAGGAAGTATATATGAGATTAATGTTAAAGAGATCAAAAATGAAAAATTGATAGATATATTTCAGACCCCAGTACCTTGGTCTTTCCAAGACGGAATTGATCCTCAGCCAATTGCACATGATTCAAAATAATTTCAGATGCCTTTTCAGGTTTGCACGGTTCTTTGATTAATGATATGCACAGAATTTTGTATCTGTGTTAATATATCGGGAAGAAATGAAAGGGGTTAGAGATAATTAATTGTTTCATAGGTTTCAAGTAATGAATAGATTTTTTTAAAAAAAATAATAAGTGTATATTATAATTAATTAAAATAGAGAATATAGAAAATTTTTGTTTTTCCACCCAATCTTTTTGTACTTCAAAAGTTGTCCAAAATTTTTCTAAAGTACATCAGATTGGGATTGAGGTAGTAAAGTAGTTTTTAATAGAAAAACATATTTTTTTGAGATGTTCATTTTTGGTCCAATTTCATCTCTTTTTCTCTATCTCAAAAATAACGTGCATAAAAATAAGATATAAAAAAAATAGAGTTGCAGTAAAGATAAAACTCGGACAAGTTACAAAAAAAAACAAGTATCACATATTTCTGGCGAAAAAGGCAAGGGTAAAATGTAATAAAGAATTTTGAGAAGAAAAAAAAGGTAAGAATTTTTTTTAATTTTCGAAAGAGCCTGTAAGACCTCCAGTCAAAAAATGGTTTACAACAGACCCTCACAGAAAGTAATCCAATATCCGTATCAATTGTCTCCAATTGGTTTTTGTTTTGGTTGGTAGAAATTTGAAAAATAAATAAATAAATTTATATAGAATATAGCGCCATCGAAAGAGCAGTTCAGCAAGAACGGAACTTAAATAATGAATAAGGTTTTTCATGCCTTTGTATTGCCCAATCGGTAAAGATCAGGATCAAAACCAGTGCTGTCCAAAATGGCCGAAGCCGCCTTTTTCAGATCGGATGTGGCATCAACTTGTTTCGGATTAATGATTTTGTATCTGAACAGGGTTGAAGGATCAAGTTCAATTAAACATGAAAAAACAATTATTAAAAAAAGAAGATGACGATGAAAAAATATTAATCATAGTTCTGGTATGGTTTTTCTTTTGGGTTTTATGGGGTTTCGTTTTTTTCATACAAATAACACTATATAAAATATCATGTCCTCCTAAGGGTTTCTTGGGTAAAATGTACAAAAAATGGAGAATGTATAAGGTGGTCGGGAACATATTTCACATGATAAATACAATGTATAAAATTGAAATACAATAATACATTGTCAATAAATTCTTTCATGCCAAATGAAAGGGTAAATTGTGGAAAATGGTGTCAAAAAACAATACTCAATCTTTTCTCTCTGAGATCATCCTAACAACTCCAAATATAAAATGAAAAAAAGGTAAAGAAAAAACGTCAAGATGGAATGGATGTAATGTCTTTTCATTCTAATACAGGGAATGTATATATATAAATAAAAATAATTTGTGAAGTAGGTGAGATATCATAGGGAAATTATACAATCAATTGTCTACTCGTGCTTGGTTTTTCTGTTTAAAAAAAAATATTTCAAAGGTATTTTCAAAATTGAATTAAACACATTTCATATTCTTTTTGGGTGGATAAGGTTTTTGAGGTTATAAACTTTTATAGGGGTTGGTTTTTTTGTCTTTTAATTCACCCTTGTATGACCAATTCGATAGCTTTCTGGATCCAATTGAATTGATTCCAAGCATTTAGCAGCAGCAGTCTTTGGATCTTTTTCTGCGGTCATAATGGCCGGTGCCAGAATCATATAACTAAATAGTGATAAAAATTGTTTTTTAACATACTGTATTGTTCGTTTAGATGGATTTTTCTAACTGTAATATGGTATTATTTTGTGTGAAATGATATTTCTAAAAGAAAAAAAACTAAAAATGTGTAACCTAATTAAAATATTGGATTCAAATTAGTCTTTTGGTTAAAACTTTACTCGATATATCCTTATATCGTACGTCTATCGACATTATATAAAAAAAATTCTATCTGAATTAATCTGATAATCCAGCTTCTGATAGACCGACGACCTAGACCAGAACGCCAGCTTATTAGGGACACGGGGACCTAAGAGTCGCGACTTAAAGGGCTTAAACTAAAGGGAAGTAGGGCATCGTTGAATTGAAGAACTTTTGAAATATGACCTCTTTTTTCTTCAATTTAAAATAGAACTGACTCTTATCATAATTTAATTTAGCTTCTCATTGAGTTTTTGGAGCTAAATTATATCATGATAAAGTCCAGTTCCATTTAAAAACAAAAGAAAAAGCCCTATTTCAAAGGTGCCCTAATTGAAAAGTGATCCAGTCTTTTTTGAGAATTTGACGAAATATTCGGAAAAACTTGTGTCCTTTTTGAATGCGGATTTTTTTTGTAAATATTTCCGGGTTAATTTCAAGAGTTTTTCCAAGCATTTTTCTCCAAAATTGTCCATGTTATTCCACTTGGAAAATACATGAAATAATCTTTGAATATTTTCATTGATACATAGGGTAAGTGTACCAAATTCCGGCCAGCTTGCAATTCCGGCCACTTAACAACAACTACAACTATTCAACAAGTCTCTAAACAAGTATTCCATGACTTATTTCCGATAATTCTTCGACTAAAAATCTGAGGAAATTTACCCAAAAGAGCCGTGATCGTGTTTCATAGAATTTTTATCCTAAAGCTATAATTCACGCGAAGCAACACATTCTACTCTGAGTAATTGTATAATAAAAAAATTATTCCCTTATCCATTTTTATTCCGAAAATTATTCTCTGCACAGAGTAAGTGTGTCAAATTTCGGCATTATTTGCATGAAAGCGCCAAAGTCTCAAATTTTAAATGTAATATTTATATTACAAATTGATTTTTTGTATTACTTCTTCTTAAGGAATGTTGAACCTTGTAGACAGTTTATCGTCTTTTATTTTCTCTAAAATTATTCTTAATACATTTTAAAATTAATAAAAGTATAGACATAGCTTTGGTGGCCTATTTCTGCCACCTTCATTCTCATAGTTCTTTGCCGTTCCGGAATTCATCGAAAGCCTTTCGAATATGCAAAAATTAAAAATTCATGGAAATTAGAGGAACAAAAAAAGTGGCCGGAATTGCAAGCTAGCCGGAATTTGGTACACTTACCCTATGTATAATAATAATAATAATAATAATAATCTTTATTCATTCATAGGGCTTAGAGCCCTCTTTTACAATTCAATGTATCAATGTCAATCTTCAAAAATATTTCATTGGACAATTTTGGAGAAGAATGCTTTGATGAAAACCTCTCGAAATTAACCCGGAAATATTTACATAAAAATAATCCGCATTAAAAAGGGTACAAGTTTTCCGAAAATTCCGTCAAATTCTCAAAAAAGGAGAGGAATTATTCCGCGAAAATATCCACCAAGTGTAATGAACATTTAATAGAGGACTAAAGGATATTTTTGAGATCATTTTTAAAAATTCTTAAATTTCTGTGAAGCCTATGCTACTTTTTAAAGATAAAAAAGTGGACTTCTTTAAAAAAAATACCACTGATACAGACATCATGTCCCCAAAATTATTCATAATAAAAATTTTAAAGTAAATTTACATTACATATCGATCGTTAGACGTCAGGAAAAAATTAATAAAAAGATATTTTTTGAATCTATTAAACCGACAAATTTGAGCCCAAGTCAGAAAACTAATTCTTTAGGTTTCCAAGAAAACTTTCTTTTGAAAATATTAATTTTACATTCAATACTTTATGAAGAAATCCTTTAAGAAATTAAGGATATATTTCAATTCAGTTACAAATGCCTCCCGGGATCGTAAGTATTTAAAGAAAAGATATTTTATAAACAAGTATCTGAGATTCTTTACAATCTAATTTAATTTTCTGCTTCTAAATGATTCAATAAAAAAAGTTTTAAAAAATGGATCTACATCCGGGACTACACAGAAAAAAAAATGTTTTGTAAAAATGTTTGTGAATTGCTATGGAGGAGTTACGAAATACTCGTGAATCGTATAACCCACAAACAAGTTCGTAAAACTTTTGTACTTTTTTCACAAACATTGTTCGTAACATGATCATTTGACGAACATTTTTTGTACTTTTACAAACAATTGTTCGTAAATGTTCGTAAACACACAAAAAATGTTCGTAAAATTTTGTCATTTGTTCGTAAATGTTCGTAAATAGTTCGACAGGAAAACAAACATTTACGAACAAATGACAAAATTTTACGAACATTTTTTTGTGTGTTTACGAACATTTACGAACAAATGTTTGTAAAAGTACAAAAAATGCTCGTCAAGTGCTCGTGTTACGAACAATGTTTGTGAAAAAAGTACAAACTTTTACGAACTTGTTTGTGGGTTATACGATTCACGACCATTTCTTAACTCCCCCAAAGGAATTCACAAACATTTACGAACATTTTTACAAAATATTTTTTTCTGTGTATTTAACTATATTCAGGACCGTAAAAAAATATCTTATTTCAAACGCTTTTCACTATTTTTTTCTCTTTGAATTTAGATGCATTCCAACTTAATTTTATTTAGGGTATCTCAGTGGCGCAATGGGCAAGACGCTTGGTTCTTGGGCGGCGAGATCTCTGACTCGACTCTCGTTGTAAGTTCGAGTCCCGCCCGGTGCAAGCAACTGAATGTCGAGAAAAAGACATATTTTTCACTGTGATAACGCGTAATAAAATGCACCGCCTCTGGCCAAAAAACTTCAGGAGCACGGAAGAAGTATTCACTATGGAGAAGGTGTTCCTGAGCGATCTACGATCAGTAGATTCTTCCAACACGGGACACATTTTAATGATTACATTGTAATAGCAAATAAATTGTCTCGATACGATTAATAATATTAATTTTATTTAAAAAAAAGGGGTTCGTGGTGCAACTGGTAAGAGCGTTCGGCTCTTAGGCGGTGTGACCCCCGGCTCGACTGTCAAAGTTGTGAGTTCGAGTCCCGCCCGGTGCAAATGATTAAAGCGTCTGAAGGGACATATTTATCATATTCATTGTAAACCGAATAAAAATTTATAAACTGAACAATGTACAACATGGCAACAAAAGCCCGGTACCTCTAAATATAATAACTAATAATAATTTAAAAAAAAAGAATATACATAATTTCTAAATATTCAAACGAATTTAATAAAAATTTAAATAAATACTGTTGAATCCAGTGTTAGTGTATTTTTATAGATTCCTAAAATATGTAATGTATTCCCTATACCCCAAAAAAACAGCCTTACGGCGTTATCACACTTGCACATTAAAATTTTAATGTGATTTACATTAATTGTCGCTTGGGAGCGTCCAAATATGTTATTTGTGTCTTTGCGTCACTTAATATTTGGGGTTTTTTCTATTTATTGATAAAGAAGTGGACTTGGCCTGCAAAAATAAGTTTAAATTTACTTAAAGCATAAATATTTTTCACATTAAAAAATTAATGAGAAAATCGCATTAATTTTTCGCATTAATGCTATAAATCAATTTATAGCAAATATTGTGGGCCAAGTCTACCTTTTTATCAACAAAGTAGATCAAATTTTGAATATAAAATGATTCAAACACACAAATTACACATTTGGGCTCTCACCAGCGACAATTAATGTGAATTATATTAAAATTTTAATGTTCAAGTGTGATAACACAGAGAATATTCAATACTAATGAAAAGTATAAATGCAAGAGAATAATTTAAAGTTTAAATGGAAAAATTAAACTCACCGGAGCTTGAAGTCAGGGTACACCATCCTGTTGGGGAAACCTTTACGGCAAATACGGATACCTTCAAGCACACCGTTACAGGTGAGCTGATGCATCACCAAGTGAGAATCAATAACACCAGGCTGCTTCAACTCATTGGGAATAATGCAACGGACGAAGTGAGGCTGAGTGGAACGCAGTGTGGTCATCAGGTTGTTCAGCTGTTCCTTGTAGGAGGAAGATACAGTGGCGAAACCACCACCCTTCTTACCACGACCACCCTTGGCCTGTTCACCACCACCAGACTGTCCTGGATGGTCGGCAAAGATCTCAACCAACAATTTGTTGGATGACTTCTTCAACTGATCGACGACAGTGTCATTAAGTGGATCCTTATTCTTCTCAAGCCAGCCAGTGATATTGTATGGTACAACACCAGCATAATGGCCAATGGCAAAGTGAGCAGCCTGGCAGCCGGGCTTTGGTGGTTTGGGCTTCTGGAATGGTGCAGATTTGCCCAAGTGATTGGTGTTCAACTTCTCAGCGAAGGTCTGATCAGTGGCCTTCGGGAACATAGATTCTTCTTCCAGAATGGACAAGATACCCATAGGCTACACAAATATAAGAAAAATTGACAAGAAAAATACAGATTAGTCGTCCAGAAAAAATAAAGTTGATCTTCACGATTCTATGATGGATCTTCTTTTCCACGTTTTTTGGTCCTTCGAGCCAGATCTTTTCTGAAATTCCTTTTTTTTTAAAGATCAATCATAGAATTTATCACACAATTTCTAAATAGACCCACTTAAATAGAACATTGTTCCATTTAGAATGAATCGAGTATTTGACATTTCCAAAAAAATGAAAATGCAAATTGGGTAAATGTCCTAATTCAAAACCATTTCCAGACGCTTTAACTTTGACAGAAGATTCAACACATTAAGTTCATATTTTTTTCTGAAGAGAATCACATAAATTTGCTCCATGACTCTTCTAGAATGTTACTGTTAGTGAAAATTCTTTAGATATAATTTGAAAACCTCTTAAATACACGAAAAATACACGAGCGTAAAATGCTTCAATTGGAAACATATTAATCCAAATGGAGACAAGGGAAAGTTTCTAATTGGAGGCAAACAGCGTAAGTGAAACCGCGACGAAAGGCTTCCAAAATCTTGTTGAATTGCTCTAGAGTGCAGGATTTGTTCTTATTCCTGGTCTTTTCCCCATTCTCATCGAAAACAATAAGAAAATCTCTCCAAAAAATCATATTTCCGGGGTTTCCTACACTGAGAGAAATCCGAAAAAGTTAAAATAACATTCCGGAAATGTTAATTTTACCCTGCAGTATTGATCCGAAAACGGTGTAAATATTACCCTTTTTAGGTGTATTATGGGTTAAAGTTACCCTTCTTCCATGTTGATTTTACCCTTAAAAGGTGTAAAACTAACATTAAAAATGTTGATATATTTTTACACCCAAAAAGTGTTAAAGTTATGAGGAAAAAAAAGTTAATCGCCGCCTCTTTTTTTCTCAGTGTATTGAAGATACTTCAGAAAAACCCTTTTTGTTTACGAAATAGGTAATTATTTCATTTGAAAACTTCGCTACCATTAGCAATAAAGATTAGCACTTAATTTAACTTAATTTAGCCAGAAATATGACATAATTGTTAAACGAAATGAATAAACAACAATTACGTCATTGTGTTTTTCATTGGAAAACATGGTTGATCGATGAAAAATTCGACCGTGAAAAAGTACACTTTTAATTTTTCTGAGAAATTATCAAATTAAAATTTATGAATATGATTGGATTTTCCCTTTATTTGGAGCAAAATTAATTAAATAATGAAACTGTGATATAAAAAATATATAAATATAATAATTTAGTGTTGTATTTATCGCGAAAACAATGACGTTTCCATTTAGAGTAGCGAAAAATTTCCATTTGGAGTAGGTTTTGAATTAGCTTAATTTACCCTACTCTTGATCCACCCGCTAAACTGAACATCAACATTAAAGATGGAAAATGCTTCTTACCTGCAATTATACTTGGTTAGCGTGTTGAAGCAAATCTACTGAGTTATATTGTCATGTTTCTTGTTCTTTCTCTTTTTTGAAAATTTTCTAAAAAAATTAATGCACACACAGACACAAAGAATAAAATAATTATTTAACAAAAAAATTTGTGCAGAGGTAATATCCCTGAATTAAAAGGGCTACCTTTTCAATAAGTTCAATACACGATTGAAGATCCATTCCGAAATCAATGAAGGTCCATTCAATGCCTTCACGCTGGTACTCCTCTTGTTCAAGTACAAACATGTGGTGATTGAAGAATTGTTGCAACTTTTCATTTGTAAAATTGATGCAAAGTTGCTCAAAACCGTTGTACTGTGAGGGAGAAAATCAACACACAAAATAAAAGGGTTCTTTGCCTTTTTTTTCTTTTAAATCTAAATAACATATTCAAGCTTTAGAGTTAGTCAATATGTTTTTTTTCTGGTCTTGATAAATCAGTCTTTTGAGAGGGTAGGTCTTACATAATCAACGATTGTATATCAACGTCCTGCAATTTTCAACAATAATTCAGTGCCTCCAATTTCCTTTGGAAGTAACACTTTCGATCATTCATTTCCTGCAGATAATTGGCAGTATATAACTTTGAATAATAAAATAATAAACAGAAATAGAAAAAAAGTAACTTTCAAGTAACTTTAAAAAAATTGAATAGAATTCCCCTAACAAAGGACTTGTACCTTCTCAATAAGTTCAATACAAGCCAACAGATCCATTCCAAAATCAATGAAGGTCCACTGAATACCTTCAGTCTTGTACTCTTCTTGTTCAAGCACAAACATATGATGATTGAAAAATTGTTGGAGTTTCTCATTCGTAAAGTTGATGCAAAGTTGTTCAAAACCGTTGTACTACAACAAAAGATATAAAAGAAAACATCCAGGATAGGGACAAAAACAAATTTTAACATTGCAGGAATTGGAAGGTTCACCATCATAACTGAAGTGTAGAAGATATAACATAACTTTGGTTTCAAGGGTAAATCTGGCAAATCAACAATCAAGGTTGTTCATCACTTATCTTGCGTATTTCACAGCATCTAAAGACAGCGATAGAGCTTTGATATATGTATAACATTGAAAATAAAATTGTGAAGGTGAAAATATTAGGGTATAAGGGTTAGAGCTTAAAGCACCTTTTCAATTAAATCAATGCAAGCCAGCAGATCCATTCCGAAATCAATGAATTCCCAGTGGATACCCTCTTTAGCGTATGTTTCTTGCTCCAATACGAACATGTGGTGGTTGAAGAATTGTTGTAGTTTTTCATTTGTGAAATTGATGCAAAGTTGCTCAAAGCCGTTGTACTACAATTTGTTGTTTAGATATTAAACACAGAGTAAGATTAAAAGATTAGTTGATATGTTGATATACTTTTGTTGCTTATAAGCTTGCTAGTTAATCCCAAGATTTTTTTTTAAATAAACTTTATAGAAATTAGTACCAAGTTTAAGTTTACCATTAGTTTTCTAATCTTTGATTATACCTATTTGATTTACTATCTTTTTTTTGTTAACTGATTTGAATATTGTTGATATTGTTGTAGATAAAACAATGTTGATGAATATAAATTTCTTCGGATCAAACTTTTCTCTTTCAATTCTTTAAAAGTTATCACGCCATGTTATCATCAACGAAAGGATAAATATTGTCTTTCTCAACGAAATGTTGATTTTGCTGTAGTTCGTATCCATGGTTGATTTCGAATTTGAAACGAAAAATCCACGAAGTGAACCTACAAAACTTTTTTTTAAATCTCTCCCGTCAATTCTTCGTCATCCAAGGAATAGTAAGTCAATCGTAAAGTCCAAAAGTTGTTGTCGTTGTAGTCAAATATTATCAAATACTCACGTCGAAAATCTCAAAACCAGCAATATCCAGTACACCAATGAAGTGTTGACGCTTCTGCTGGGTGTCCAGAGTCTCGTTACACTTCTTGACCAGCCACTTGAAGAGACGATCGAAGATACCCTTGCAGAGGGCACCAATGGAGTTGGTGACTTGATCCTTGTTACGACCCTGGGTCACGAACTCGTTGCCGACCTTAATCTTGGGCTTCAGCAAGTTCTTGTACAAATCCTGTACATCACAACCCAACAACTTGGCTACACGTTCACCCTCTTCCATGCCATCAGCTTCAGCCTGTTCTTCGCGACCCCTCTGCTTGAACTTCATGCCACCCATGTGCATGACGGCAGCAGTGATCTTGTACACGTTGTCCTTCTCCTCTTGCGTGAAACCCAGCACATCGAAAGCTTGCTGTTGTTTTTTTTACCCACCCAAATGAATAAATTTGTTAAAATTCATCCCTTACAACCAAAACAACAATATTACAATGAACTTCAAAAAGGATTTTTGATACAAACATTAAAAAATCAACCATCAACAAAGCGTAAAAAATTTTCTACAATCTACTGTGTCACACAATAACCACAACACTACATCCAAGATCAAGATCAAAATCTAGATAATTTTGAGATGATTTAAAAACACCGTCTGCCTCCCATACTGTTCGTCAACTTTTCTTGAATTTTACACAGAAAAAGTATTTTGTAAAAATGTTCGTAAATGTTTGTGAATTTCTATGGAGAAGTTATGAAATGCTCGTCAATCGTATAACCCACAAACATTGTTCGTAACATGATCATTTGACAAGCATTTTTTTAATACTTTTACAAACATTTGTTCGTAAATGTTCGTAAACACCCAAAAAATATTCATAAAATTTTGTCATTTGTCTGTAAATGTTTGTTTTCCTGTCGAACATTTTACGAACATTTACAAACAAATGACAAAATTTTACGAATATTTTTTGTGTGTTTACGAACATTTACGAACAAATGTTTGTAAAAGTACAAAAAATGTTCGTCAAATGATTATGTTACGAACAATGTTTGTGAAAAAAGTACAAACTTGTTTATGGGTTATACGATTCACGAGCATTTCGTAAATCCTCCATAGGAATTCACAAACATTTACGAACATTTTTACAAAATATTTTTTTCTGTGCAGTGTTTAAGAACGGTCCTCACCGATCATACATAGTAGACCGGATCGATAAAGACCATCCATAAGTGCTAGAATTAAAGAAAAAGTTACGACCAGAAGGAGGGAAGTAAAGTCTTCCACGGAGGACAAAGTCACCCGTATCTACGATATTTTATATTTACAATTTTATTATTGAAGCTCCTATACGGGCTTTAGACATAAGCCTTAGCCATATGGCTTAACTTCCTTAGTTTCTAATCAGTAAAGATTTTTTTGAGATTGGATTAGTAAGGACAAATGATCAATTACATTCTGAAAAACCATTAAAATTAATTGCTATTTAGGATTTTGAGACCTTCAGGAATTGGGCTAAACTTCTAGTCTGAAGACCGCTTTATCAGACTGGAGGTTTAGCCCAGTTCCCGAAGGTCTCAAAAATCTAAATAACAAACAATTTTGTTGATTTTTCAAAAGCTAATGGATTATTTGTCCTTAATACTCAATTCTAAGCAACAATTTTCTCAAATATCTTGCCTGATAAGAAAATAGACGATTTCAGCCAGATGGCTAACCCTCAGGTCTGAACCCCGTATTACACTTTGTTTTCTTCAGAGAGAAAAGGCCGGACTTGGCCCACAAAAATTGCTTTAAGTAGATTCAGTGTAAAAGGAGTTATTCTGGAATTCTAAATTGAAATTTTGGGATTTCCTCACTGTTTCAGATAGGCAAAGAGAAAAAGAAAACCACGAAAAAGTACAAGCCCTACACTCAAGAGTACTTCTTCGTGACTTTTTTTTCTTTTGCTTATCTAAAACTGTGCATAATCCAAAAATTCTAATTTAAAATGTATTTCAAGACGTTACCTCATTGTATCCAAAATAGTAGAAATATTGTTTTTCATTGCATTAGCCAATTAATGATAATTAATCAATTAAAAACCATATCTGTGGAACTTGGAATGAGAAGGGAATATATCGATTATACTTGATATATTCCGTTTTCATTCTGAACTTCTAATTTATGTTTTTCAACAACTCTATTTGAAACAATTTTTGTGGGCCAAGTTCGGCTTTTTCTCCCTCAAAAAAAATCATAATTTAAGAGTTCAAAATATAATTATTGTTAATCACAATTTCAATAATCATCCGAGTTAAAAGAGTTTCGGATTTATTTCTCAATCTCAAAATTTTTATATTCTAGATCTAGATATTTTTTGGATTAAAATATTCAAAAAATGCAGAATTATCAAGATTTTTATTCAAGGGGCAAACAACTGACCAAAATTTCATGTCGTAGAATCAATATTCACAATTTTATATGAGATGAAGAAAATATTCGAATATTTCCCTAAATATTCGCAATATTCGCAATAATCAGGAAATATTCGTGATATTTGCAATATTCAGAGATTATTCGCGATATTCGCAATATTCAGGAAATATTCGCGATATTCGCAGTATTCAGGGATTATTCGCGATATTCGCAATATTCAGGAATTATTGGCGATATTCGCAATATTCATGAAAAATGCCAATATTCGCGATATTCACGTTGGTAGATGTTCTAGACTCGCGAGTTGTTTCCCCCTTGTTTTTATTAGATCCTTGATCTTAGAATTCAAATAAAATTATTAGGTATTCTTTTTTTTTGGAAATGTTAGTTGAATATTTTAAGCTTGTAATATTTATAATTTTTTTTTCTATTACCAATATTGTGTGTAATTCTTTTTCAAAAAAGATCTTTACACAAAGTTTTACAAATTTTTCGGGATAAATAAAATATTCGGATCATATGGAGGAAAAAATCTTTATACTCATTCCTGAATTTAACAAGTGCAACAAAAAAAATTTGAAATGAAAGATATCCCAGAGACTTTTATCTGGAATCTTCACGTATTTACGCGTAAATAGCATAATTAACTTTTTTATTTTCAAATAAATATGATCACTAAAATTTGGACAACTACTTGGAATTCAACATACACTAAATATATTTTCCGTGGATAAAACAAATACCAGTAAATGCTTTTATATATTTTTTCTGGTGTTGCAAAGTACATTTTTCAATAAACATGGGGAAAAATTAAATTGGGTCTACTGGGTGATTTTATTTTTTGGATTTGTTTTTTTTTCTAAGTTCATTCCCAGCACTTACATCAGTGAGTTGATTTTCCTCACCGTCGTCCATGTTGGGAATTGTAATTTTTCCCTGGGACACGTTATAGTAATCGTAAATGTTGTCCGAAAGTAAACATTTACCTTTATAGTGTTTTTTTTGCGCATTTTAGAAATATTTTGAAAAAAAAGAAAGAAAAAAATTGTTTAATACAACTTAAATTTACAGAAAAAAAATCAAATTTTGTCTTGTTAAAAAATATTTCCGCCGTGAAAATGCAAATTCTATTTACAAAAAAAAATTATAAGACGTGAACATCATCATTTCCCAGTGAGAAACAAACTCATAGCCAGGAGCGAATTTATTCTGTACATTTTGATAATGTTTTTAATTTTGTAAAATTCCTTTATTTTACACTAATGGCTACCAATTTTTATTTTTTTATATTTTAAATTATATTTTTTTGCATCCGCTCCCAACTTTGTGTATAAAACAAATTTTAGAAAAAAAGTGAAATATAAATAAAATCACTGTTGGAATTCACTTACATCCGTTTCATCAAACATTTCTTCATCATTTATCCCTGGGATGCGTGTTTTGCCAAAACAAATTAGTGGATAGTCACTTATCCGTTGAGTGAGAAGCGTTTTTTCTAACATCATAAAAATTATTTGCAAATTTCTCTTGTTGAATCATTATCAAAATGTTACATGGTAAATAATCTCCTGGTTGTAAATATGTCCATTAGGATAATATCATAGGAAAACCCAGATATTTTGTATTTGCATAAAACCCTTTATAAATAAAATTCTCTTCAGCTTATTAATAACCCTTTTGCGATAGAATCACTTTAACATCAATTTTTGTTAATTCAGATTTTAGTATTAGAGACAGCAAGAAAAAAAAAGAAAAATTTGGTATCATGTTAACAATTTGTAGTAGTAACAATTGTGGATACGTAAAGAGCCAATTCTTACGTCGGTAACAAGCATTTCTTCATTGTCATCAACACTTGGGATGGTAGTTTTCCCTTGAGAGACTATATGATAGTCGTAAATGTCGTTTGACAAACAACACAATGCTAGGAGAAGTAAATAAATGTTGTTAATTTTCTAATATCACCATTAATGGTAAGGTATAAGTTCATAGTTTTTTTTCCCATAACCATTAATAGTTTTTGTTAATAATGTCTATCTTAAAAAAACTACATATAGTAATTAAAAATCTAATCTGTACCCTGTAAAATTGAGACAGATCAGGAAAGATTTATTTAAAAATTAATTTTGGTTATTGGACTCTACTTAGGGCTTGGTCATAGATGGGTAATTAACCAATAAAATTGAAGTATATTAAGACCATAATCAATATATTTCTCATAATATATGATATATGGTAAACCCGAGATAATTCGGGGTTTGGTTGTCTTCTCAGAAACCTTCAAATTACATAGAAATTTCATTTTGTTTTTTCAATGGTATTCCTTTTTTATCCCCATTTTGAAGTATAATCTTCCATCTTGTCCGGCGCATTTGTGATCCATACCAGGTAATACAATGGAATCAGCAAATAACACAAGGTTGTGTCAAGAGGAGGATAAGCCAAGGGGGATATCAAAAGTTAAAACTCAAAAAAAACAAGTATTTGGTTCAATTGTAAAAAAAAAAATTAGAAAGGGGGTCAAGAGTTCTGTGACCGCAATCTGTTCTTACGTCGGTCGCTACGCATTCTTCGCCATCATCCACATTTGGAATCGTAGTCTTGCCTTGAGACACGACATGGTAATCGTAAATGTCATTAGAGAGGAGACACATGGCTAAATAGGGGAAAAATCACAAGTCAATCTTACATATTCCAACTAAGTTAAACGTTCTTAAGGGTAGGGATATTAAACAAAAATCATGGGAACTGTGGATGAATAAAAACAATGGAAAAAAAATATCAAGATGCAATTAATACATGGAGATCATCTATCAGAAATTTCGCGTGTCCACCATCGTCCTAAAACCCTCCACTGAGAGATATCCGAAAAAGTTAAAATAACATTCCAGATTGATCCAAAATCGGCGTAAATATTACCCTTTTTAGGTGTATTACGGGTTAAATGTACCCTTTTTTCATGTTAATTTTACCCTTAAAAAGGTGTAAAATTAACATTAAAAAATGTTGATATATTTTTACACCTAAAAAGTGTTAAAGTTCTGAGGAAAAAATGTTAATCGCACCCTCTTTTTTCTCAGTGTCTCCTTAATTTGCACAAATCCCTGAATATCACACTTTTCGTCTTTTTCTTTGAGTCTTTAACGATTTTTTTAATATATTTTACTCTTTCACTTTTTTTTTTTAATACCTTTAAGCCCATCGACGGCTCCAGACATCATTTGGTAGAAAATGTGGTAGGACCGTTCGAGAGCTTGCTGAGAAATGACACGAGCTTTCTCCAACAGATCTGTAAGATTTTCAATATTTGGATATTCAATGAGACCTTCTGAAAAAGAAGAGACATCAAGTAAACTTACAAGTCTCGATATCAGCACCAGCCAGTTTTCCAGTTGGACCGAAGTGGATACGGATGAATTTACCCTGGGTAGTAGAGGATCAACATTTTAGTACTAACGGTTTATTTGGAATAAACTTAATTTCGTCTTGATACGGAAATTTTCCCAGTATAGACGCACAAAATATACCTGTGCATTTTTTTGCGTGACACCGCCAAATTATAGGCTCTAACATTCATACATAAGGACAAAACTAACAGAGTGCATCGCTCGCATACTTTCGGTGTTCTCAGCAGATATCAAGATCAACCCATCAAATATCAAGTTCATTTTTTTAATTTTTTACTCAATCAAAGATTTCGTTGTAATCAGTAAAGTATTTTGCGTTTTTTTTTCCTGTAAAGCTTGTCGTCTAAAATGCATGATGAAATTTACTGGCAATCCCAATTCAAATTTTGTACTACCCGGTTCAACCAATATAATAATAACCATCTAAACAATTAATAATTTTTCAACTTCTATATCTACATGCTCAGGGAGTTTTCCAATTCTGTGGTTTCTGCTAATCATCAATATTGTAAAAATAATTGACAATATGATTTATTTCCTGCTCTCTTCATAACGATATTTTTTTGGGGATTTTGCTATATGACTTATCCAAGAAATCACATTCCAGAAAATATTCTTCATGAAGAGAATCAGTGTCTCCTTGCTAACACTGATTCTGTGGCAATGAATGTTTCTATGACAATATTCTAAAAACCATCATTATTAAAATGAGACTAACGTATTAACCAAAAATTCACACAGAAATTATAATATTATATCGATATTTAATAAAATCTGCACAAAATCCGAATAAAAACGATCTAAATTGCTAAACGTTTCGTTCGAAAACTGTGTGGATTTTACATTCAATTTTAACCGTTGTGTGCTGAAACTGTGCGGTCTTTATTTGGAATTTTAACATTTTCGTGTTGAAGCTATGAGTGTATTAGATACACGTTCACAATCATTTTAAGCTTAAGTTGTGCCGGATTCGAATATAATACTAACCGTTTTATAAGAAATTATTAATAAGTATTTTTTTTAGATTCTAAAAATTGATTGATCAAGTCATACTAATTCCAAATTTGCGGAAAAATTGGATTTTTAGGTCTCATTGTTTTACATTTTTACTAACAATATAAATTTTGGTTCTGTTATACGTTAAAGGTAAAAAAATCAGCATGTTGACGATTTAATACAGACAACATTCTGAAATACCTATCTGTGGAAGAAGAACGATTAATTAGAAAATAGTAACATTATTTTACCACAGAGAGTATGTTTTATGTGTACAAATTCGTTGACTTACTTCACATCAATAGGTATTCATAACAAAATTTTGTTTATGGCTTTCAAAAGAATGTTTTGTTGATATTCCTCGTAAGCAATATCAATATTGATATTGCTTACAGGAAATGTTTAAAAGATTCAAAAATTTTCAATTTTACTTTTTTACATTTTACATATTTTTTACATTTTTACATATGTTTCACATGTAAAATGTAAAAAATATTTTTTACTATGTAAAGGCACAACCCTGGTTCTCAGACTGAATAAAAATTACTTTACAAAAGCTTAGATAGATTCTGAGGCCCTGCACTAGCCAACCCCGCCGGACTGGCCCGCCCAGTCATTGAAATTCCGGACACCGGACTGATTGATCAGTAAAAAAATCAAATTTTATCGGTACCCAATTTAGGACTTTATGCTGAGCCATATCCCTTCAGTTCAGTAAAATTTTATAAAAACAAAATATTCATCCTTTTCTTACTTAAATGCTTTGGATATACCTGTTTCAGTCTTTCAATAGACTGTAGGAGTGAAATATAGACTTGTAAAATAGTCTTGGTCGTTTTCTGATCTTGAAAACGATCTTGAAGCCTTATAAACATTATCATGTAGGTTTGGGTAAAAGTAAAATATAGAGTTTGTCCCACTGCAAGCATATTATCTGACATTTTGTATAAGGTAAAATGGGGTAATTTGGAACCATTTGCAATTTGAAATTCTGAGATTTCGAAGATATCGAGATCACGAAGATAAACCTGTTCCAGGCCAAATTAACCAATTAACCAGGCCAAATTAACCAATTTAATTGCTTGACTGTTTTGTTTTTGATCTTTTTTATAAGAATATCGGGTTTTAAATAATAAATGAAATAAAAACTGAGCATTTTCTGAGAGGGAGCCGTAGGAAAAAATTGATACAAATCATTACTTTGTTCTTTCACGAGCTTCCAAAAAGCAAAAGAACTTTCTAAATATCGCATTTTATAAGAAATTTACCGCTCTAGAACTTTTCCAAAAATCATCTTCTTCAATCGCAAAAAGAAATACCTTTTCGAGCAATTTTCTAATTTTTTTTTGTAGAAGTTTTCAAAAATCTTGGTTTTCGTAAATGTACGAAAACTAAGATTCTATCCTCTACAACTTGGTTCCAGATCTTTTTTCATCTATCTTAACAAGATAAGTACTTTGCAAGAAATTTTCTAGAAGCCACTATTGGCAAGAAATCTCTTGCTAGATGAGAGAAACAGAAAAGGCAAACTGGAGACAGTTGCACAGAAAACATTGTTACACAGAAAGATCATTTTTATTAAAATGAGTTTCTGAAGAGAATATTATCTAGCGGAATATAGCGGATCAAAATGAATCTGGAAACACCAAGAAAGGGATAGATTTTGGAAAATAAGTTGATCAGATTCGATATTTTCTATGCTAATAATATTTTAAACATTTTTTTATATTCCATATTCAGATCTCTTAACTCTTTCGCGTCATTAGGGTCATATATGACCCGGGGAAAAAAACAATTTCTTTTGACTATTTACATTAATTGAAATCTATCGGTTTGTGCACGACATCATAATAGAAGGATGTAAGATTCTTGGCTAATTTTCTCAAGACTCCAGATATTCAGGAAAAGAAAATATTTGAGATCAAAAATCACTAATTTCGAACTTTGTGAAATGACTTTTCTTTTACAACATTTTTTATATTCATTTATTTTTTTCAGCAAAAAGTTCTTTAGAAACACAAAATAGAATATCCAAAGATTGTATATTGCATATTTTGATATAATAAACTACTCTCAATTTTCCAGAAAAGCGTGTAGAATTTTCCGGGTCATATATGACCCTATAGTCCCCAAGGGTAACAGTGTTTTCGTCCCAAACCTATAGCGAAATGTAGTTGGGACATTGTTTTTTTGTGTGAAATGTAGGTGGGACATCTTGCTCCTGGACATTTCATCTTATATCTGATGAATTATAACATATTTTGCAATATTTTAGATTATTCTGCAAGCGTCTCATATTGTGCAATTGTATTGTGTGTGAATAAATATGTGGATAAGTTTATTTTTGCCAAATGCCACTCAAAATATTGTGACAGTGACAGTTCAAGGGATTACCAGGAAGATTCCTTGAACACCAGGAGTACAGTGTTCATCAAGACAATCCAGTTTGCCATGGTTTTGGCCAAATTAGTAACTTCAAGCAAAAAAAAACTCTTAAAAAGCCCGTGATATAGATTTTGAAAATGGTAAATACACTTCCCTTGAGGACAACAGGGTCATATATGACCCGGGGTTTTTCCGAGTTTTCACGCAATGGAAAATTTTTTTCCTCTCTGAACTATTATATTTGATCATAAATCATTAAGAAAAACTCAATTTTGCATGAATTCATCTGCTGAATAGAAGTGGGACGCGAAAGAGTTAAATCTTGAACGTTTCAGCGGTTTCATGAAGGTTATAGTAAAAAATTTAAGCCTCGATATCTTATATCTTGGAAGACACGAACTTTTAAATTCCTGACTTGTTACTTTTTACCCCAGGTTCCTCTCATATTTACGTATATTTCAATATTTTATTGCTTTTGATTTCTGAAACCTTGAATATTTTTGTAAAAGTATTTTTTTATCCCGGAAATTCGTATTTTTACCTCTATTTAAAAATCGAAGAAGTTTAAATAGTTAATTATTCTTTATAACTTTCCTATAGGGTAAAGTGTATAATTTGGAATTAGTTTTACAAGTTGGACAATTCGCCCGTACAAGTTGGACATGGCTTTTTTCTTGATAAATACAGTACAAAATTTGTTTTAAAACACAAGGAACCAAATTATAAAATTAAAGCATTAAAAATTTACAAATAAAAATGAAGTAATAAATTTATCAAGACAAAAAGCCCTGTCCAAATTGTACCATTGTCCAACTTGTACCACTGTCCAACTTATCCCACTTTACCCTAATCCTATTCTACAAGAAAGTCCTGGAATATTTGCCTTTTGGACTTTTTTCAGAAGAACAATCCCAACAATCATTTTAAATAGGAAATATAACGAATATCGAGCTGATCCTTGACACCACATCACTGAATTGTACGCCTAATAGGCATTAAGTAGCATTAGTTGTAATAAATAAAACTTAATTTAAAATAAACGAAAAAGGTCATTTTCATTGACCTTATGACTTGATAATTGTATCAAATCTTGTAGTTTGCAATTTGACCTTCATAGTTATAGTTCAAAATTATTGAAACCTTGGATACTAATAAACTTGATCTACTAAAATCTCAACAAGACCTTGATCTCACTGAGAAAATTTCACCCAAGACCAATATCAATTTTTGGATACTTACGAAACGGGAAGAGTTGTCATTACGCACAGTTTTGGCGTTACCGAAAGCTTCAAGGACGGGATTGGTCTGCACGACCTGATCTTCAAGATTGCCCTTTTTGCTGGTAGGATCATCCTTCTTGCCAGAAGCACCGACAGTGGCGAAGTAGGCAATTACCTTCTTCGTGTTTTCTGTCTTTCCAGCACCAGATTCACCGGTAATCAACATAGACTGATTCTGGTGGTTCGTCAACATGTCCACGTAGGCACCGTCAGAGATGGCAAAAATATGGGGTGGCACCTCATTACGACGCTTACCACGGTACATCTTAGCGCAACGCAATGTGTACACGGGGAAACGCTTGTAAGGATTGATAGCGACGCAGAAAAGACCGGAGTAGGTCTGCAATTACATCAAAGTACAATTAGCAAATTTTTTCTCCTCAAAATTTAATTTTGATCTTGCAGAAAAAAATCACAGAAAATTCAACAAGTTTCTTCATCGACATAAATGCAATTGTCCTCTCTCTGCATTTAATTGACGATCAGTCTTTTTTTCGATAAAATTTTGAGGCAATATTTTTTTTTCTCTAAACTACATTGCGAAATTATTATTTACGATCAGACGACAAGAGTAATCTCTGTCGCGTGATTTTTTTTATATATAAAATGCAACACAAAATCAATCCATCCTGGTGGCAGTTTTTTTGGCCAGTTCTCCATGATGATGGCTTTATAATCTCATTCACTGGATGCTGTTCAGTATCTGTTTTTTTTTAATGTTTTTTTTTTCTTGCTCTTTCCGTGACGCTTTTGCGAATGTCTACCAACCGCAAAGCGCGTAAGAAGGCAATTTTGTTTAATGCAACTATCACAAAACACAAAAAGGACCTCCGTGAGTCGGTATCACAGGTTCTGTAGCTTTAGGATTTTATGTTACGTAAGCTAGGCTCGGTTAAAGATTATTTTTTAAAGACAATTAGCTGGATTTAAACATTGGATAAAAAGGATAAAGTTTAATTTTGATTTGGAGGTGATTATTTTGGATTAGTCAAAAAGCCAGCAAGCATATTAAAACGCAATCTGGGTTAAATAAATTTAACCAGATTTTTTTTTGTTCTTTTTTGATTAAAGGATAGGACAAAAAGGGTAATTTTAGTTGGGTGGTTTGAGCTTGAAAACTGTTGTCCTTCTGTATTGGTTTTTCCCGATTTTCATTGTTCGGAGGACGCTTGGTGTTAGAGACAAGATCTCTCATCAATATTTCCATCATGTGGTCATTCGCAAATACCAATTAAAATCGCGTCACTTACGTAGATAAGCTGATTGTAGTATCTCTGCTTCAAGTTATGAAGCACAGAGGCATCATTAAGATATGTCAAATTGGACATATCCTCGGCCTTTTCATACTTAGGTGGATTGACTTGTTGGAGTTGATCTTTCTTGAAATCTTTTGTCTGATGATTCGCGCGCAGAGAGGAGGGAGTTGGCGGTAGTGGTGGTGGAGAGAGAGAGAAAAAAGGACACCTTATTAGTGATGTAAGAAAATGATACTCACATAGATCAATTTGTAGTAGTAACGCTGCTTCAAATTATGAAGCACAGATGCTTCATTGAGATAGGTAAGGTCAGCCATATCTTCAACTTTCTCGAATTTAGGTGGGTTGACTTGAGATAATTGATCTTTCTTGAAGTTTTTCTCCTTTTTGCAAATGAAACACGCACACAATAACATACACCAAAAGAAAATTCACTTAAAAGGTTGTCATGACCATATGCCAATTGTTGATAATTTTGTTCCATTTACATAATATTATTTTATATTATTTAAAAAAAAACCTAAGGGTCATGGAATCCAAAAAGGGATGAACCTTTTTAGATGTGCCATTTCCCAAAACCAAAAATAAATAAATATCCAATTGGGAATGAATTTTGTTTCAGGAGAGATGGATTTTCTTTAGGGGGGGTAGGTTTTGTAAGGATATCTTTGGAAATTTTGTCATAGGGTCTCGAATGAATTACCTCTCCACCGGGCAAGCCCACGGTGACCAAGTCACCCTTGGTAGCCTTAATCTCACCCAAGAGATAACCGTCCTTCTCATCGGGCACCCAGCAATTTTTCTTCGAATCGTAGGGTTTCGTCTGATCGATACGCTTTTGTTCGAGTGATACGAACAAGTATGGGGTTGGATCGGGATCCTCACCTTCCTGTTTCACAACCTTCGGCATGTTGACGGTTTATGAGACTTTGTCTTCAACAAGAGAGAGAAACGAGGGGCTTTTTAGAGACACGTGACCGAAAATCAGCCCTGAAGCTTCGCTATAAAATTAAAATAAAAAAAAAGAAAAACCTAACGTTAAATTTTCCATCATGATCTCTCTCAATTTTGATTTCATAACATCTTGTTTTTCGACTTTCAAGCCAAGTCTTGAGAGAGTGAGAGATTAAGTGGGTGAAAATCTCTGTAAATATCCTTATTTTTCTTTTAAACAAAAAAAAAAGCTCTCATTCATAAAATCCATCGTTGGTGTTGTGGTTCACAAGGCAAATTGTTGTGTAATCACATTCGCAATTCTCGCAATCGCCCAAAGTGGGCACACGTCGAGATGTCGACAGTTTTGATCAAGAATGCGAAAAGATCGAGCGTCAGCATCCAAAAAGTCTCTCTCTCAATGTATCTAAAAATATCCATTTTGGTAGTCAGAGAGGGTGAGGAGATGAAGAAAAAAAATTTTAAACACCATTTCGAAACTGTTTCAGGGTTTTTCACACTATTTCTTCGACGTTCCTTATTTTCTCCCCGCAGCACATATTACAATTCCTGCGCGCGCGCATCTTGTGAAAAATTTTAAAATAAATTCTCTAATCCTCTATATTTGCTATATAACACTCTCGAGGAACTCTTTTTTTTTTAATTTTCTTCAGAGCATAGTGGGATGGCCTCTAAAAATAACCATTTTTCTCTTCAAATATCATACAACCGGCAGTATGTTGAAACATGCTATTTTGATGGATATTTAGGCAATTGACGCGAATTTTCTCTAGTTTTCTCTCAATAATCTTTTCATAATTTGCAAATTTCATATCTATTTTTTCCCGCAATCATCAAAATCAAAATATAAAAGATCAATCTCCTTTTACGGAAATTTTGTTTCAACATTTGCAATCTTTGACCATTTTCATGAAAATACTTCTATTCATCCATTAATTTCCTCATTCTCTCCCCCTTCATCTGACGATGTTGAAGCACAAAGTTCTATCACTTGGATTTTAACATTAAAGTGCGATTCTATTTCGAGATGTAATCTATTTGCGTAACTCAGCTCACTACAAATATGTTCAGCATTTATGGACCTGCAAATGGTTTTTCAGTTCAAAATGGAATTTGATCGCTTTTATTGCAAAAAAAAACAAAAAGGAAAAAATATTCACGCTCAAAATTTAAATACGCAAAATCCGCATCACAATTTCTGTGATATCTATCAAACGAAAAATTTATACATATTGTCTCATTAAGATTGTGCAAAAATTCTTTAGAGTCTTTTCTAAGGCATTCGCCAACACTTTCACCACTTGTAATAAGTTCATTGAATTTCAGAAGGATCCTGACAGGTGTTGAAGAATTTGTTATATTTCTGCAAAAATGCACCAATTTGCACGAATTATGCACATATTTGAAATCCAGAATCATTGATCATTCTATCAAAATATAATCCAAACTGATGCTGCTCAATCAGGATGATGTATTCCTCGTTTTTTTTTATTCATTCAGCACAACTTTACACCACTTTATCCTTTTTCAATTTAATCCTCTTGTTATGGTTGGCCTTTTTTATCAATGTGACTTATCACCATTTGATTCTTCACAAAAGTCTTTCAAAGAGATGCCCCATTAGGGTTGTACAGTATCCTTTTTTATTGATCTCCATCCATTTGCCTTTCCTTTTTTCCACAACAACAACAACAAAAATCCTGTCGTCCTTACAATAATCCAGATATCCAGGGGAATTCACCACACAAAATTTTCACAAATAATTTTCACAATCAAAAAAAAAATTATTAAAATAAAATCACAAATCTGTAAAACCTCTCATATAATAATCTCTCTCTCAATTGGCTTTGAAGATCTCTTTTGTACAAGACTGTATATTTTCATGAAAAATAATCCCTACACTTACGCGTTCGAAAGCCGTTCTGAACAGAGAAAACGGAAAAGTCGCTTTTTATACGTAGCAATTTGATACCAGTCGGATAAACGAAATTGGCACCAATCGGATCGTCCGACACTCATGCCCGGGCTTGGCTCCCTTTTTAGTACACACTAAAATATGAAGAAAATTGCACATACAGCGACGCATTGGGATTCTGTACAACACATCCATTATTTTCGTACACGGGCGTCTTCATCGATTCACACAAAACATTCACAGAAGCATCCACAAAAGCTACCAACATCCAACATTTTCCTCAGGCATTTTTCACTAACGCTTCCACACAAGCCCATCATTTCGCCCCCCAAAAGAATCCACCATCCGGGATGAATGTATGGGAAAAGTTTTTGGCCACCAATGCCCATGTAGTGGAGGCCCCAACGAACGCCACTTCGTCATCCACTCGGAGTGTAGTCACCTCAAGTGTGAATATCTCTTGAGGATCTCTTCATTCTTCATGCCACCGTTCGTCGTGATGCTTCTTCAAACATAATATCAACATTCAATCCATATCCCCCCCCATCAATGATTACACCAGGAGCTAATGAAAGAAGAAAAATTCTGAAGAAAATGATATCAATATATCATCACAAGTATCACATATAAATTTTTCCGACTCAAAATATAGGTAGAAATCCATAATTTATAAACTTCATCTCTTACACACGCCGCCCGATGGCTGGATAAAATGTGGGTGGATGAGATATATGTGAATATGACTAGTGATGACAAACATCTATAATCTCATCTGGGACGTTGAGTCTGGAATTAGGATGAAATCAGGATCAAGGCCAATTGTTTGATTTCGATAAATTCATCTCAATACTGACAGCAATCATTTCAAATGCTAGACACATTTTGAACTCTTCAGTCATGAACGTTTGAAATTTCACAGTCGTTATTCAATTAAGAATAGAGCTTTAAGGCACAAGGTTAACTATAATACCATAGATTAAATTGATTCTGTTTATAAAACCCTATAATATGCAACTGCATATAGTCTTAAAATCCAATAGATTATATTTTTTAATAAATATAAAACAATTTCTACAGATCTTTTTCTGTAGGGGAAACTGGGGCACCACCAAACATGGGGAACCACCAAACACTGCGATTTTTTAATCGAATATTCGACTTCAGAGGATAAGACCTATAGGAATTTATAGGCACTATAGGGATGCTTGACTACTGAAGAAATGGTCGAGATAGTCCAAGCAGTTTAGAAATAAAAATTAGTGTTTGGTGCTACCCCGTGTTTGGTGGTGCCCCAGTTTCCCCTATCTTATTAAAAATCTTCGAACCAAGTCTTTGATGGTACGAATTATCTTAACCCTTTAAGGACGATTGAGTCACCCGTGATCCATCAAGAAAATAATTTTTCCTGGATACATAAAGGAATTTTCTTCTAATGCTTATGCGTAATCGCAAAATTGGAGGTTACAAGAAACTAGGATATTGTGACGAATTTGACTTTTAAGTGGCTAGGGGTAGTCAATTATTCACGACAGACTCCCCCCTTACCAACAAAATGCGCCCTTATGCCCTTTATAGCCCCAACTACCTGTTTTGGGGGTGAAAATTGCAGAATAGTGGCTTCAGTGCCATATTTTACACTTAAGCCCTATACTTCGGGAGGGTCACGCATATGCCTTTATAAGACATGGAAGGCAATGTCTGTGGATAAGACAGAGAAGGGAGCTCTTTAAATTGCCCCTTTAGTGAGCCAGGCAATTTATTGCCTGTGGTACGTACCAATCACAGTTCTTGATAAAGTCGCCTCCTGTGTGAAAGGGGAAGCTTCTGGGGTTGCAATACCCGTGTGGACCCTTATCATCAGACACGCGCATCCCTCTTGTTCATGTGGATGGAATCTCTACTATTCCACGGTTCAGGTCGAATCCGCCTGCCGTGAGAGCATTTAGCCGGGCAAGTCGCCTTGGGAGTTATTGGAAGCCGAGAACCAGAACTTCTTCCGTGATATGGGTTTTATACTTAAGGCTTAGCCATTTGGCTTAACTCCTTTAATTCCTTAACAGGAATGTTTTTTGACGAATTTATTGTTTAGAATTGGGTATTAAGGGCAAATGATCCATTGGATTTTAAAAAAATTAGTAAAATTGCTAGTTATTTAGATTTTTGAGACCTTCAGGAACTGGGCTAAACCTCCAGTCTGAGTCCGGCGTAAGGGGATGAAATCTGAGGATCACCCCCTAAATTCTGAGGATTTTGAGATGCCCCCAATGTCTGTTGCTAGAGAGAGAGAGAGAGAGAGATAGAGAGAGAGTGCTCTACATGGCGGTGGAACCGATGGAGTTTAGGAGATTTCTTCTTGGGGACTTCTTTGGGACTCTACGTCAGCCACACCTCGAGGCTACTAACTACGCCTAGAGGAGTTCGGATATTGCATTCTGGGCATTCTGTGGTATTATTAGGCAATAAAATATCAGTAAGGAAAACCACAATGTTTGTACTCAACAGAGGCCTTGGATGGGTTTCTTCACCCCTTAGGAGGTAGTCGGTCCGCCAGGGTGCATTTGGTACAAGGGTGGGGGCTCCTCTACCCATATTCGTAACAATATTTTTTTTTGCAAATCTCCAACTATTTGCTATTTATATAGTAAATATTTAAGCTCAAAAATGAAAAATTTTCAAACTACGACATTAATGAATGATTTTTATTTATTTTTTCATAATTAATCATTTTTGAATTAATTAATTAATGATTTTTGTTCTTTTCCTTCTTTTCAAACTTTATTTAAACAAAAACCTCTTGGCACTAGAAACTACAATAAATATACATAATGTGTTTTTCATTACAATGAAAATTATCATTCATTGATATTGTCAAAAAAGAAATTTAATTTTTGGGCTATTTTTGTCCATATCGTTCATACAGGAAAAAATACACCGAATCAGACTCTGTTGAACTTTTCAAGATTAGATGTAAGACGTTTCATAAATTTTGTAAAAGTTAAGATGAATAAAAACAAACAACAAAGTAGGGGAGACTGGGGCAAAAGTCACAAATCGAAAAATTCAAAATTCCATACCTTCCAAGGTAAAAAAGATAGCGGCTCAAATTTTTTTCTATAGATAGCCCCCATAGACCTTCTTCAATGTCGTAAGTTTCTTAGAATTCGAACAAGGAATTTAGAAGATAAAAAATATCGAAATCTTTAGCCCTATTTTTGAAATATTTTTCTTGCAGAAGATAACAATTATTACCTACTTATTTTCCAAAATTGATGCACTGGTGATTATTTTCTAAATAATTTGGATTTTTCTCACTTTTCTCGCAGAGAAAACGGTGTTTTACAAAGGTGTAGATAAATAAATTTTCTATGAAAATACGGCCTCTAGGTATTTTTTCAAATTTACGGAAGACCGTAATGAAGCGAATCAAAATATGATAATACCCTATGTCTGGTACTATTTGCCCCAGTATTTTTGAGAATAGTCACAAAATTACCTTTTAGAAATTGGCTCGATAAACGTATTTCCTTACAAAATAGAGGAAAATTACTTTCACAAAGTTGTAGAGCGGTAAATTTCCTATAAAACTGCGCTAATTTGAAATTTTTAAAGTGGTCGAGTCGCTTGTAAAAAAATAAAATATCCGTTTTGTGACTTTTTGCCCCAGTCTCCTCTATCTTTAATTGTTTGGTTTATAGCTACAGTAGACTCTCTCTCAATCGGACATATGGGGCAAAATGTCATCCAAATTAATCAAGAGATTCGGGCATCAAAGTCATTGTAAATTTAAAAGAAAAAAACGCTCAATTATAAAGAGTCACGATAAAACAAGGGGAATTACAGCGAATTTAAACAAATTTGCTTTAAAATCAAACGTCAAAATTGTCGACAAAATTTTGCGCCCGGTTGAAAAAGATCCGATTGAGCGAGACAGCGAGAGTCTACTGTATTGCTTTAAAAAAAATTGTTCTCTAGACCAAGAAGTGTTAGATTTGAGATATCAAAAAATTGAGAGATTTCAAATAATAAAATTATAAAAATTCTACATGTTCGCTCGTAAAATTATGTTGAAATTTGAAAAATTACAACTGGTAATAATTTATTATCACATTGTTTCAAAAAATGTTTTAAATTATTCTAAATGGCTTAAAATATGTTTTTCCAATATAGTTAGTGTCGTTAACAATCTCTTTTTTTCTCTGAATAATGAAGTAATTTATTGCACTTGAAAACACTTAGTTTTTCTATAAATATAACAGAGCAATTTCTTTAGTGGTTGTCACGCAATATGCCGCTTATAATTCTCAATGTGCACCATGGCGTGTAAATTGAATTAATGTGAACGAAATATCTTATTACACAATACATAATATGCTTTTCCTTCTAAATTGAACGCTTGTAAATTTCACGGAATTTTGCACAGAATTCTTACAATAAAAGAAAAAACTATTATTGAAAAGAATTTGCTCGAACTATAACTTTACATTGAAATTAAAATCACCATGAAACCTGTCCTAAATAGCCCAAATGTAATTAAATCTTAAATTTTGGAAAAATAAATAATCAATTCATTATCAAATTTCAATATTTCGAATAGAAATAATCGATATAATAGTGCAATCATTGAAATCTAATTGGTTTTTGTCAGAGTCATTTATTAGTCCAAATATTGTTAATTTTTCTTTAATTCCTCTTAAATAACAAAAAAAAACGTGATATAAATAGTTTATTTGAAAAATCGCACTAATCCTAATATAGTAAAAGTTGGTAAAAGTCGACTTTTATGGAGGGTCTATCAAAAGCGCCCAAACAATATCTCTAACCGCATAATCTGCAATTGCTCAACAAGCTGAAATTCTCAAAATTTAACAACAAAAAATAGTCAAGACAGATAAGTAACAGATATTCATATGCAACAGAAATTTGAAATCCAATGAAAATTTAATAGATAAGTACGTTGGCTAGTTAAAATCAGAAAATAAAATGGGCATTTGTGGAAAATACCTATGCAATTGCAACACGGGTGACTTTTTGTGTCTCGCGAATGAGGGGAGTTTCTCAATGTCACGGAATATTTTTGGGGCGTTGTGGCTTTCGTATTGGATGCGAACATGATGTCGGGGGAAGAGAATTGAGATGATTTTGTTAGAAAGTTCTCGATGCTTGAAATCCACACACTTTCCTCACGATGATGCTGAAAATTCATCTATTTGTGACTCCGAACAGTGCGAAAGAGTGTGCCGAATGTATTTGATCAGATGAAAGAAATTAAACGATCTTTAATTATATAATGAACACATTTTATGTAAGGTCAGTGGGCCGATAGCAATTTGCCTAACTGAAAGAGAAGCAGCTAAAAAAATCTTCGACATCTCCTATTGAATATTTATTTTCACTGAAAAATCTATAAATTGCACCATTTCATCGGGAGCGAATAAATGTACTCTGAAGAGAATGAATTTGTGCTGATGAAAATTCTAGCTAAAATATATGGTTTGTTTCCACTAAAACTGATCACTAATGCTGTACTGTTTTTAAAAACAAACGATATGTTGATCATCATACCGTATAACTTTTTAAAAATGTTTAATGGAATCGAAATTTTTAGACTTATTTATTTTCTATAGATTTTGACGAAAATGAGAACAAATTACTTAGAAAATTCAAAATATAATATTAGCTAAAGTAATTATAAAAATATAAATCTATAGAACATAACTATGGATACGTTAGGTACTATATTGACGCTTAATAATCGTCAAAATCTAGTTGAGATCTTTGAGAAAAACTTCCGTGTTTGAGTATCGATGAAACAGTTGTTATTTCTAATTTACAAAAATAACCAGGTTTAGCTCATAATGCCTTCTTTAATTTCTTATGCTAGTAAGATTTTTGAATTGTATTTTGAAGGCAATTGTAGATATTAGAGACCTTCGGGAATAGAGTTAAACCTCTTAGTCTGAAACCTGTGTCAAGGCCCAAATAGACTCAAGTTGATCCTCGAGGCTAAGCTTGTAAAATTTAGCAATTTATCCGCAACTGTTATTTACTGAGGGCTTAGAATGATCGGTTAGTGGTAATTTTCATAAATTTCTTTTACCAGATCCTTTACAGATGCCAAATTTTACAGAACAAGTTTTCTCGAAGATCAGCCTAAGTCTATTCGAGCCCTTAGAATGAAAGGTATTATATTGATCCTTAGGAACCAAATAGATCCAGGGTGATCCTTTAAAATATTTAGGCTGTAAAATTTGGCAGTAGCAATATGTCCTAAACTGTTATACACTGAAGACTCAGAATCATTAATTAGAAGTCCTTCATATAAATTTCTTTTACCTAATCCTTTGCTGCTAAATTTTACTATGACTAAATACTTTCAAGAATCATCCTGAAACTATTTGGGCCTCTATAAATAGAGCCTTATTCAGTTGTTTTTTTAAGGATATAAAAAATACAATCAGACCAATCTGATTTTTTAAGTCCTTGTAAGAGATGTAAATTTTAAACTCTTGAATTAGAGAATTAAGGTAAAGTACCCTTTATTCGACCGGTTCCTCTATTCGACCGGTAGATTTATTTATTCAATTTAATTATATTTGCTATAATATTTTGTGTATGATCTAACATTAATAGGTCAATTATTCTTTAAATAATACGAATCAGTGACAAATTCATAGAAATTGATGAAATTCACCATCAAATTTTCAAAAATTGACCCACCGGTCGAATAGTCCTCACCCGGTCGAGTAAGGGTACTTTACCTTATATAATTTATTACCTACTATCAAAAAAGCTACTCTAATGTTATAGAAGACCCATTTTTAGAACACATTATTTAATATTTTTTTCATATAATGCATTTTGGGAAAAGGTGAGTGATGAAATTTCATTTAGGGGAAACTGGGGCACCACCAAACACGGGGTACCACCAAACACTAATTTTTATTTCTAAACTACTTGGACTATCTCGACCATTCCTTCAGTGGACAAGCATCCCTATAGTGCCTATAAATTCCTATAGGTCTTATCCTCTGAAGTCGAATATCGGATTAAAAAATCGCAGTGTTTGGTGGTTCCTCATGTTTGGTGGTGCCCCAGTTTCCCCTACCATTAATATTTGCTTATAAAATAGGTTTATTAAATACTTATGTATTCTTGGTTTTGGAAAGGATGACTAATTCAAAGTATTTCTAAACAGATTTTAAACGCAACACTAATCATCAATAGTATAAGATTCAATTTTTAATATGAGATACTATATTTGGGGCAAAACTTCAACAAATTTGATTACTTTATTTATATTTTCAGAAAAAATAAGATTTTAAAATTTTTTATATGCTAAAATATATTCTTACTAAAATTAGAATAAATTGAGAAGTTTTTTGTTGACCATCTTAGAATCTCAGACTCAGACACAATTTAAACTCATGTTTGAGTAATTTTTCATTTATATATACACAAAAATTTATATATAACCAAAGTATCGATTTATTAACTAAAAAGATTTATTTGGTTTATTTACAAAAAAAAGAATTTCTTATTGAATCTATTTAATTGTATTGCTTTCTTAATTTATATTAAATTTATATCACTATGAACATTAATTTTGTTATAAAGTGTTCAAAGATAATTTTACCGACCTAACGCCACAAGCAATTGCTTTTTTAAAAAGTTCAAAAATTTCCTAAATATCTTATACTCCTACTAAAGTTAATAATAAATTGTAGTGTCAATTTTTAGAAGCAAAATGAAAGTATTTTCTGCTCTCTTATGAGATTATTATTCAGCGAAACCAAGTCAAATACACTTGGAAACACACTAGGCTTGAGAAGAACCAAAATAACCGAGCAGATCAAATACAAGATAGTCTGAGGACATTTTCTAATCTTTTATTGGATCACTCTTCAGTTATTATTAGTGTACAAAAAATGCCTCAACGTAGCACACGCTCTTGTGATCACTTTCATTAAAAAAAAGAACTCTTTAATCAAATGTTAAAGGTGTTATAATTCTTTAAGGCATATCCTTGAATAGTGGGACTAATAAAGTTCTAATTTTCTCTAAATAACACCTAAAATTCACCAAGATTCATAAAACTATTCTGAAAGTAAAATTAGGTGATGAAGGATATAAAATGCACAAATTTTGGCACTTATACTAATTAAATCCACAATTGAATAGTAAATTTTGTTAAATATTTCTGGCCAACTAATAAAATTCATCTATTTTGGGACGAATAGACAAACATTTCTTCATATGAATTAAGAATTCTTTGAATGAATTTTGCTAAATCAACGCATAGAAAAGAAATATTTTGGCAGACAACAAAAATTGCTCAAATTATAATATTCCTGTTAATTTTTTTCAAGAGATATTGCAATTTTGAATATCTCTTCTAAAAATTCACTTATACAATACCACGTGGATTTACGGTCATACAATTTGTCAATATATACATTGACTTTGAATAGTAGGTGCATTGTATAGGACTGAAGAATATTTGTTACAGAAAAACATGAACATTTTGGCAAATGAACTCCCCTATGGTGTGTATGCTGAAACGTAATGTCGATTCCCTTGGTATTGAGGTCAATGTAGATTCATCGAAATTGAAAATGAGATGGTTAAATCTTCAATTTCGACCAACACTCAACAAATTTACTGTTATTACATGATACTTAAATCCACATTGACGGTTCCATTCTATGTTATTCTATCACAAGGATCACAAGGCGACATTTCAGAAAGAAAAAAAAAATCATTGAAAACTGCTTTACGCAAAAGACAATTTTTATTGTTCGAAGTTCGAACACTTCGGAGAAAGTAATACGAGTATAAAATCTCTCAATTTTTTCATCTTTTAGAATTTTTATCATTTTTTTTCGACACACTAGAGTACAACAGGGTTATTTTGAACAGTCCCTAACTTTGAATTTTGAGATTTTTTGACCGTTTGATGCAAATAAATGAAGATTGTGAGAATAAGAAAAAAAAAGAAAATAAAAATCTTTTCTTCTGAAACCGTAAAGAAATCTCTAAGTTCAATATTAAATGCTATTCCAAATTACCCCTTTCTACCTTATACCACTACTAAAAGCCAAACGGTTAAGAATAGAACTTGGGAACTTCGGGAAACCCTTCATAAATCGACCCTGGGGCTATTAGCATGTCCCTGATTTTCCCTCTACCCCTGCCCTTTCCCACCAAAATATATTTTTTGGGGTTTGCTCGAAAATGCATAGTGCGATTTTTTTTCATTTTTAGATATGTTTTAGAGATTAGAGATTACCTTGGTGGATATTCTTTCATATATAAAAATACCATTGAATCAGTCCTAATAACAAGTTTTCAAGGTCAAAGGTTAAAAAAAAAGCTCCAGAGAGCTCGTTTATCAAACGAATGGTATCATCTTTGGTCTCATTAGAAAGGTCTTGGAATTTCCGACACGACTAAACCAGTTCCAATAAGTTATAAACCAGTAATGAACCGGTTCATAATCGGCAACTAATTTTTATGCGAATTTTAGTTATAATACCCCTAAAGGTATTTTGGGCAATGTTTTGAGTAATTTGTAAATCGGTTCAAATCAGTTTGTAAATCATAAGTTGAAAATCATCAGCTTTTTTTTAATCATCAGTTGAAAATCAGGTGGTTTTCTGATATGTTAGACTAGAGGTCACGAAATAATACTCATTTCGTAGTTCCATGAACTCATTAATTCTATTAAAATGTGATTTAAATTTAGGTGACGAAAAAGTGCTTAGTGTCAAAAAAGTACTGGATCTACCCTAGGTTTTTAAAGTTAAGTGAGACTGATTAAAATATAGATCTAGTCATCTCTCTCACTCTCATATGAATTTTTGAAGACATGTTTTCAAACAAAATTTATTGTGCTTTAAAGATAGTAAAAATTAAATTATAAATAATAAAGGGCAAAAAACAAACGAGCAGTAAAAAACTCAAAATGGGCAGTAAAAAATTAAAAAAGAACAGTAAAATAACTATTTATGGTCAGTAAGAAACTTAAATCTTTACAAAAATGGGTACAATTTATATATTTAACATTTAAAATTGTTGTAGATAGAATGGAAAGCCCTTTATTTTCACTTTGCCAAAATTTGGACGATAATATCACTGTTTCAATTTTTCTGTTACTGCTCAATTTTAACTTTTTACTGCTCATTTATGCGATGCACTATTAAAACTATTTTAGAGGATCTTTTGAGTGATTAAAAAATCTGTTCAATTAAGGTTGAGAACCAGTAAACACTGATGTGAAAGTACTTTTGAGGTATATAGCTTTTAACTCATCTGACTGATTGTCCGTTTCTCCGGAATGCAAAAGCTTCTCGTGACAAAATAATAGCTGGAGATATCGAAAAACAATTTTTGGCAAAGCTTAACTATGTGGTGTAAGACATAAATTGTAATTTCAGACACATCCCCCCATCTCCCTTACGAAATTTTGGAACACCTTTAAATTTCGTGTTTTTTGTAAGAACTCAGATCTTATGCATGAATCAAATTCAAGTTTGAGATTAAGTATTGAATTTTAGCATTGCATGAAAAAGAAACAATCCCCTCCGACTCACAAATCCCAGCTTAACCCTTTAAGGACGATTTGAACACCGGTGTCCCATAAAGAAAATAATTTTTCCTGACTATCTTAAGTTATTTTTTTCTTATTTCTGTACATAATTGTAAAGTAGAAGGTTGATGGATTCTAGAATTCTTTTGCAAGACTAGCTATTTCTTATGTAGTAAATATTTAAGCTCAAAAAATGGCAAATTTTTAAATTCTCAAATTCATAATTGATTTTATTTATTTTTTATACTTCCAATTTTTTTTAAGCAAAACCCTTTTGGCAATAAAAACTACAATACTCATACATAATATTTTTTGTTAAAGCGAAAAATATTATTCATTGGTATTGTCTGAAAAATTACTTAAATTTTTGGGCTATTTTTGTCCTTATCGTTCATAGAAGCATAAAATACATCGAATCAGACTCTGTTGGACTTTCCAAGGTTAGATGTGAGACTTATCATTGATTATGTTTCTCAGTTTAATTTTTATTGTTGATTTTCAGTCCGTAGAAAGTGTCTCGTCGTTAAAGGGTTAAAGGAATCAAAAACTTATTCTTAAGATGTTTAACATTTCCGTTCTAATCATATGGAAATTTAATGATCTTGGATGACAGAAATGACTCGTTAAATCGAAAATTGATTTTCGATAATTCTATATCGAAATCCCTATTTTTCAATTTCGATGAAATTTTATAGTATCTAATACCTGAGGTCTAATCTTTTCCAAAGATGGGTTATACGTATATTGATAAGAATTACAAAAGAAAAATAAGTTAACCGGACTCTTATCTTTAGTTTTTATAAGGATTTCGTCTATATTATAACCGAAAAACTTTACCACATCAAATTTTTGGAGCTCAAAGTTAAGCGACTCTCTCATAGAATTTATTTCTCAACAGATGTGGTGTAATTTAGATTTATTTCAAATGTATTTGATTGAGCAGTTGGATTGCATCTATCCAAATCGGTAATAAATCGGTATAGTCACTTGTATCTTATGTTTCTCAAATATTTAAGCAATATTATTAAGAGTCGTTTCTTTCTAAACTTGTCGGCTACTAAGTAAATTTATATGAATTTCGGTGCCAGAAGAAACATTTTTCTCGGATTGAATCAATTTAGAATTATATAAAATGGAGGTATCATGAAAGCCAATAGGGATTATAAAGGTGTCTTTGGCACTTCATGCTTCCTCAATAATGCACCTCGCACAATCCCTCTTCAGATAGGTTTTTGTATGAGTATCTATCTATTCTGTGATGCCTTATTTTCCCTCAAATACACGATTTTCTCAATTACTGTGGTCTTCATCCAACATAGGTGTGATGAAGACTGAGAGGGAGGAAAGTTTAGAAAAAAAAAACAGCCAAGATATTCGAGTGACTAACAAGAATACCGTGGCAAAAAATGGGTGAAGTATGCGCCAAACAATTTTTAGAAATAGAATATTGTGCGAAGACTGAAGCTTAACTCTGGACTTATTTTTAAACTCAACATATCACATTGTGCGACTGTGTGGTAAATATTTTGTACGTCCGAGAGAAGACTTTTCATTTGAACAAAACCCACACACTATGATGGGTTATATCTCCTAACAGCCACCTTACACACTAATTTATCTATGAGAAATTTAAATGTGAAAATTATTGTGCTATTTAAAATATGCCTCACATACGTTTCTAAGTGGTGTGAAAAGAGCTGTGAAAAATTAATAAAGCGTCAGGAATGTCAGAATTATTTTAGTTCTTCAAATTTCTTGTAAAACTTCTTCCCGTTCTCCCTCATCCCTAATAATACAATATTTACAAGCACTTTTCCTTTTGCTTGGTTTATCAGTTGAAAAATCTAAATTTTTGCTATTTTCAGCTCAACTAAATATCATTAGAAGCAAAATTTCCCATAATTTTGCCCGACAACAGAAAAAAAACGAACAAATGAAAAGAAAAGAATAATGATAATTGTCTATGTTCAATATCCACCGTGGTTAGTGGATGGGAATAATTTCACTCATTGCAGCTATTTCTTAAAAAATCAACGTCTAACATCATAATTCAGTGCAATAAAAGTGAAAAATTTATTCATTACTCATTTGGCAGCCAAAAGTCTACAATTATAAATTTTCTGACTTTTCAATTACTATAAAGCACTCACTAAATACTATACGTGTTATTAATTAATAATTTCACTTATTACAGGGAAATATACTCATTTGCCGAAAGACACGTGGAATTTCTCGCATAGAGATCTCTCGGTGACATCCAATTTCATAGTTTCCACTTCACTTATGAATTATAAATTGAGGCACTAAATTCCCAGTGTTTTCTGCATTTCTTTGCTCATATCGCTCATAGACTCAAAAGAGAGAGTGGGCAATATAAATCCCTTGATTTTGAGTTAGATGCATTTATCGAATCCATATAAATTTTGCGAATATTTAGGTTTTAAGAAAAATTATGTAGCTCACGGCAGAAGTACCCAATTTGGCGATAAAACGTTTAAAAAACCAAATGTTTTAACCCTTTAACGTCGAGACACTTTTTACGGACTGAAAATCAACAATAACATAATCAATGATAAGTCTTACATCTAATCTTGGAAAGTCCAACAGAGTCTGATTCGGTGTATTTTGTGCTTCTATGAACGACAGGGACAAAAATAGCCCAAAAATTTAAGTAATTTTTCTGACAATACCAATGAATAATATTTTTCTCTTGAATGAAAAATATTACGTATGAGTATTGTAGGTTTTATTGCCAAAAGGGTTTTGCTTAAAAAAAATTGGAAATATAAAAAATAAATAAAATCAATTATGAATTTGACAATTTAAAAATTCGCCATTTTTGAGATTAAATATTTACTACATAGCAAACAGCTAGAGACTTGCAAAAAATATTCTAGATTCCTTCAATCTTCTACTTTATAATTATGTACAAACACTAGAAAAAAATAACTTTAGGTAGTCAGGAAAAATTATTTTCTTTATGGGACACCGGTGTTCCAATCGTCCTTAAAGGGTTAAACAATTTATGTTAAAAAGAAAATCCAATATAAATATTCTTTGATGTAGATTTTCTAGAAGTATTGCAAATTTTATTCTAATTCGCTATTACAATAAAAAAAACATGGTAAAGAGTCCGATGCTTTGCAAAATGCTCGAACTCGTGACTTAGATGCTATATTTGAAAAGCATACTACTTGCGCATCATTTATCGTTTACCTGCTAACAGCCCAGTTGAACCGATTATTGAATTGATTAAATCACATAAAAGATCGCCTAAAATAGCATCGGAAAAATTCAACTAATTTTTAGCAATTGAAACTAGTTCAGTTTGATCAGAAGTTCCAAGGCCTTTCTAACCAGCCCAAACATAACCATTTGGTTAAAAATACGCTTTTTGTAAAGCCATTGTGACCTTTGAACTTCAAGAACGATATTTTCATATAATGAACGTAGTCCCAGAAAACATGGTTTGGAAGGGTAAGGAGAGGGGTAGGGAAAATGAAGGACACGTTAACGCTTTTTAGTCAACTTGTAGAGGGGGGGGTACCACAATGGTCCTATGTCGCTATCTCTAACCGTTTGGCCTCTAGAGCTGAAGTCGACTAAATGGAATCAGACGGACGAACCAGCGTGACATCATTTCTCAGAAAGCATCTGAAACGCGAAGATATGTTGAAAAAAGTGATCTCGGGGTTGAAAATTTTAGGATATGAAAAAATCAAGAGATTACCGCTCTCTCTCTATGGAGTTCGAGTAGTAATAAAGTGATTTATTTTAACTTTTAACACAAATGGGCGAGTAAGAGAGGCTGTAAGATTGCAACCCCCTTGTCCGTTTATATGGTCAGATTACTTAAACTCCATAAATAGAGGTATATATCGTCGTTTGGAACAGAAATGGTCGTAATTTACCCGCCACCTATATCAGTAATTATTGTATAGCTTCCATATTGCTACATATTGGCGTTAATGTAGTTACGATAGTTTTTGATCTAAGCGACGGTATTAATTAAAATAAATCCTTATCGCAATTTTATATGCGAAAAAATAAATAAGCAGTAAAAAGTTAAAACTGGTTAGCAAAAAATAAATTTGATCAGCAAATAATTCGAAATCATTAATAAAAAAAAAATCAATTTGGTCAGTAAAAAGTAAAATTTGGTCAATAAAAAGTTAAAAATGAGCAGTAAAAACTTCAAATCGATCAGTAAATATATTTGAGTTGATTAACAAAAATTAAAAAGTTATCAGCAAATAATTAAAATGGTCAGTAAAAATAAAATATGAAACAAAATTAAAACTGATCAAATATTCGAGATGATCAGTGAAAAAATAAAAAGTGATCAGAAAAATAAAACAAAAATTAGCAGAAAAAATAAAATGTAATCAGTAAAAAATAAAAATTGGTCAGTAAAAAATCAAAAAAAGACCAGTAGAAAGATTTGAGTCGTCCATAAAACGTGGAATTCGATCAGTAAAATTAAAAGTGAGCAGTATAAAAATATGGTCAGTAAAAAAATAAAAAAAAATCCCTAGCAAAAAATTAAAAATGAGCAGTAAAAAATAAAAAGTGATCAGTAATAAACCGAGTGCTAAGATCAGCCTATTATATAGGTGAGATTCTTAACGTGAGCAGACTCGAATAGCATGTAAATTTAATTTGATACCGAATTTTGAAGATGTTGTGTATTGTGTAGGGCTTTTGAATAAAAAAAAAAATTCTGAAAGAAATATAAATTTCATATTTAAACCAAAATATCTATATAAATATAGGGATGAGCGAGGCTCTACCGGGCGAGAACTTCGGTCGGAACGGGTGTAACTTTTTTTAAGACTTTGTCAGCAATATTGCAATATTTATTCACAAATATTCATTTGTGTAAAATAAATTACTGAAATTTATAAATAATCACTAAAAAGACTAAAAGCCCTAAAAGCTCTAGCAATAATGTCAATAAAGGTTACTCGGCTCCAGAGCAACCGATAAAATCAATTTCTTCGGCAAAATTATAGAAAACATTCTGGTTTACTTTTCACCCATATATCATCTTTCTATCAGTTCATATAATATACGTTTATTGACATTATTTCTAGAGCTTTTAGTCTTTCTAGTGATTATTTATAATTCCAGTATTTTTTTTTAATTTTACACATAATTTTTAATTATGTATGTGTAATATAATTATGTGTAAAATTAATTACACATAATAAATTTTACACAAATAAATATTTGTTAATAAATATTGAAAGATTGCTGACAAAGTCTTAAAAAAAAGTTACATCCGTTCCGAACTTCCCACCCGATAGAGCCCCACTCATCCCTATATATAAACCGCTCGAACAGTTCTAAAATTGGATATCGTCACTTATTTATTGAATCAACTCATCTAATATTTGATTAAAAATTATTTAACATGGAAAGAATCTTCTATATTTTAGGAATTCCCCATACGATGATCTATTCCCAAGAACTGGGTGTCATTAAAATACAACAATGACAAAATACTATAGCAGAGCGCCTTTAGAAATGTCCACTAAAATAATTTAAAATAAATAGTAACGACTTTGGGAAGACTGACCTATATTAAATGTACTTGTAATGAATTTTCCAAAATGGTAATTTATGCAAAAACTCAAAGAGCGTAAACTGAAATTTTTGTCTAACACACAACCGATGACAATGATGATTTTTCATCAACCCAGCGACACATTCTCCAGTTGAATGGAAAGATTCGGGCGTGTGAGAGAGACAGAATCCCATCTGAACTGGAGAGGGAACGATCGATCTGTCTCATTGCAAAATATACTTTCACCTGTTGCTCGTATACGAATCCCGAACTCACCTCCAGTTGGCAGTCAGATACCGTCCGGAGAAGTATTATAGACACACATTTTCGTGTGATTCGTGGACAGATTCCAAAAAAAAAAGAGGAAAAGAGGGTAGGTGAAGACAAGTTGTCAAAAAAGTAAGATTTCCTCTTGTGCATTCCCACCTTTTCGGAATCTCGTGTGTGTTATTAAAAAAAAAGAAAAGAAAAGTGATCAAATATGTTGGTGTTTTTGGTAATCTGTGCCCAAATTCTCAGTGATACTTTGGCCAATGATAACCTTCAAGTGGCATATCAATGGAATCAAATGGATTTTAACTTTAGCAGTGCTGCACATCGAGACAGTGCCATCAAGTCCGGCTTATATATTCCCAGTTCTGTAGTTCCAGTTGGTATTGAGGTGCAAACTGATAGACTATTTATCACGCTGCCCCGTTGGAAGTCTGGCGTACCTGCCTCATTAGCCTTCATCAATATGAATGGTAAAATTGCAATTTTTCCAATCATCGATACCACCATTCATCTGGACAATCCCATAAGAATGGTATTTTTCAGGGATTTTCAATTGTCTCACACTTTCTTCTTGACAAATATGAGTCACAACCATCTCAACATCTCATTCCCAGTCTCCATCTCTCTCTGTCTCACTCGCATGTCTTTCCCAACACAATACTTCTTGTATTATAAGTATTCAATCTCGGCGACCCCGCGAGAATATGTTATTGTACGCGTGAGGTAGATTGTATATGACGGCTGTGTTCTCCTCGAAAAATTTCAGCCAAAAGAATTCTCTTCTATTCAAAAATGCACCACTCTTTCACCTCCAACTTCTCTCAATCCTAAAGCACCAAGCCTTCCGACACCAACAGAATTCCCACCCAAAATGAGCAAATTGGTTTAGAGAATAAAAGTGGTTTCTGCATCAATCACATACACAGTAAAAAAAAATGTGTAAAATTTTAACAATGTTTAGTGTTAAATCGGGTAATTTAATTGTTGAATTGCAAAGTGTGTGAAATTTCTACACAATTGTTAAATATTTTCAACAAAGTTGTGTAATCTAAAATTTTTCACAAATACACAATTATTTTATTATAATTTTCACACTATTGTAGTGTAAAACTTTGTGTATTTTACCCAAAGTTGTGTGAAATATTAAATTTCTATTTTAGGCTGTAAAATGATTTTCTTCAGGAAGTAACATCAAATTTAAATCAAACTCTTTTACCAAATTTTACTTAGTCACTGAGAGAAATCCGAAAAAGTTAAAATAACATTCCGGAAATGTTAATTTTACCCTGCAGTATTGATCCGAAATCGATGTAAATATTACCCTTTTTAGGTGTATTGAGGGTTAAAGTTACCCTTTTTCATGTTAATTTTATCCTTAAAAAGGTGTAAAATTAACATTAAAAAATGTTGTTATATTTTTACACCTAAAAAGTGTTAAAGTTATGAGGAAAAAAAGTTAATCGCACCCTCTTTTTTTCTCAGTGGTGATATAAAAGCTTATACACACTCATAGTGTCAACTCTTTTTTACTGTGTACTTCCTCCAGCTATACCCAATAAAAGTCTTGCACACGTACGTTTTTGAAACAGAGAAAAACCCAATGGAACACTAAAAGAAGCAATTCAAAAGAAAAACCTCATGAATCATATTGCCAAATAATTCACCGTTGAAATGGAAATTCTACGCTAAATTCATGATCCCATACAAGGTTGTTCTTGATTGGAATTCACCGCTACTGTTTCTCGTGGAAATTCATCATGAGGATTCCAATATGATGTGGTTTTTCTTTAGGACATTCCATCACGACTGTTTCTTTTTTTTTTTTGTTTTACTCAAAGAGAATGTTCTTCACAGTGACCTCTACACCACTATTCATAATGTCACGATTTAACACAGAATCTTAATTTATTCGATTGCCAAGAGTTTAAAAATTTTACTATATGCTGTAATGTAAGGTACGCTTTTCAGTTCACCCTTGAAAGTATCACATTTCGGGGAAATTCCCTCGGCAAAGCACAAAAATGTCATGGAAAAGAAATTCTGATTGCTAAGTGAAACTAATTTAATCTCTATAATGATTCCTGAATTAAGACTCTTTTGCACGAAGAATTAATTAGGTTTAGTTAAAATGATGCGTGAAATAGCCGTGTTTTTACCCAAATTAATTCATACATTTTGCTTGGTATGTGAAATTTGCAACTTTTTGGATTAAATTCATACATATTTCAGCACTATAGTTTAGTTGTAATCTGAAAATAGGCATACCTGGTAAAAAATGTCCCAAAATTTGGTAGGAATCAATTTTCCCTTATCTATAAGATAAATGTCCTTTTAGAAGTACAAGGGTCCCCGAATTATGCATATTTTCGGGATCGAAAAAAGCAGCGCAAAATGGCTTTATTCATACAAAAATATGCATATCTGCAGGAGATTTCTTTCGAATAAATTACAGAAACGCCGTAATATATGCAATGTACTGTTAGCGCTAATTTCTCGAAATAGTGCCAACTGTTCATAGGTTACGCATTTCAAATCCTAAACTAAAGGTTGACAAAGATGCGTAAGGGTATATTTACATAATCCCTAAATAATCGCAGTTTAAAATCTACCGAAAAGTAGAAAAACGGTTATGAACCAATAATTAAATTTTATTCGAAATGTAATCATCTTGCTTTTAAGCAATTTTAGGAAATCTTTTCAAACAATAATAAATCTTTTAAAATCTGTAGTTAGCCGGGAAACTTAAAAAAATGTGCAGTGCGAAAAACTTAGTGTAATCCTCGAACTTTTGAGTAGTGGAAAGTACTCTCCCTTCGAACGTTCATACCTTCGAATAATGTGAATTTCTTTTGTTTTTCGTAAGTACACTAAATTATCACGGAATTATCAACAATTAATGATAAGCCAACTAATATTTAATAGAAATGTGTAGGGGAAAGTACTCTCCCTTTAAACGTTCATGCCTTCGAATAATGTGAATTTTCTTTTAGTTTTTTCAAGAGACTTACACATTTCTATCAAATATTAGTTGGCTTATCGTCAATTATTATTGATAATTTCAAGATAATTATGTATAAATGTCTTAGGGAAGATAAAAGAAATTCACATTATTCGACGGCATGAACGTTCGAAGGGAGAGTACTTTCCCTTATAACGTTTTTTTCATAAATTAAAGTACTAAAAGCCTTTTGATACTTTTTGCCCCAAGCGATAATTTTTGATAAAATAATTTTCAGAATGAAAACTCTCTAGGATATCCTAAAATGGAGAACAACTTTGTTTTCAATGTATCCAAATAATTTTAGAAGCAATGACAAATTTTGGATGATAAAGTTGATCAAAATTCGAGTGAAATTGATAGAATTTGACAATATTTTCAATAGGAATATGAGAGAGACCGGGGCAGAATTAGCCAGCAAATAAATTTTTTTTTAACCTATAGTTTGTGAAAAGCTTGTTCGAATCCAACTGATAAATATTTAAATGAATAGGGAGGGAGTTAATTATTTTGAAAAAAAAATAGTAGTTTGCTGAATATTCTTTCTAAGGAAAACTATAACACTCCATATTGTCTAATTCTACCCCGGTTATCTATACATCAACATTTTTTAAGTTCGCCACAATTCTTACTGGAATCCTCTTTCCAAAAAAAGTAAAAATTAGATGATTCACTCTCTTTTACCTTGAAAGATATCGAATATTGAAATTTTCGACTTGCCACATTTTGCCTTATCTTTCCCTATTCATATTAGATCATACCGACTGCTTAGAATATAAAACGAATAAGTCGCAAATGGCCAACTTTACAAGAGAGTGATTTCAAGCTGAGATTTTATATGCTGAGTATAGGATTTATAAGATTTGAAACTCCTATAACTTCGTGAATAATAAACTTTTCGGTATAATATTTACAGGAAAGGGACAGGGGATCAAGGAGTATCCGAAAAGCGAAAAAAACTAATTTTGCAAAAAATCGAGTTATTCGACGTATCTCCTGACAAGTCGATATATTGCGTTTTATGTTTTGGTTTGTCTTTAATTTTATCTTTGAAAAATACACCTTATTTTAATATGGCATTGAATAAATAAGCAGCAGAAAATTAAAATTGATCAGTAACAAAAAAAATTGAAACAGTGATATTATCGTGCAAATTTTGGCAAAGGGAAAATAAAGGGCTTTTCACTCAATATGGAACTATTTTAAATGTTAAATATATGAATTAGGCCCATTTTTGTAAAGATTTAAGTTTGTTACTGACCATAATTAGATATTTTACTGCTCATTTTTCATTTTTTACTGCCCGTTTAGAATTTTTTACTGCTCGTTTGTTTTTTGCCATTTAATATTGAGAGAAAAATATCGACACGACCCTTGATATGGAAAAAAAGTCATCAAATGTTCTATAGATATTTGGGCGTAATAACTACCATCTACTAACCTTTCTTAATCATGCATTAAATATACCATAAGCATTTCATTTAAAAATTACTTACCGGTAATCAATTTCTGGTTTTGGTCTGACCCAGGTCCCTTCGCCTCTTGAGCTTTTTAAGAGCCATTACTTCCAATTCCGTACTTCTAAAAAGCTGTCGTCTTGGTATACGCTGTCAATCAATCAAAGACTGGACTGGCCTCGTCTCCTAGAAGTACAAAATTTGCACTTAAGACTTTCTAGGCTGAATTATAGACGATAAGTACGATAATAATGAAATAAACCCTTCCTTTGGACGCATCAAGAGTGGTCGATACTTTCAGGAATGAAAACTACGATTTTAGAGGTCAAAAGGGCAAATGTGTATATTGGAAATGTTACGCATGTCAATACAGTCCTTGAATAGGTTTCTAGAAGTACATCCAAGACGATTTCTCTAACCGTTTGGCTTCTAAATTTATTAAAGCGGTCTTCAAATTAAAGGTTTAGTTCAATTCTAGAAGGTCTAGATTTTATATCAAGCAATTCCAGTAAGTTTTCAAGATATCATTTTGTTAAATCAGCGACTGCGCTAACTACATTTCATTAAAACCTACATTTGTTGCAAAAGGCAACATAATATATTTACAACAAATATAGACTCAAAGCAAATGCTGTTAGTTGAGTTGCTGATCCAAGCGACGATATGTTAAGTGATTTGCTGTATATATACAATTCTAAAGAATTGCAACAATTAGGCTTGAAACCTGTGTAATGATTGTACAGACGAACAGATAAACAACATAAGTTAATTTCCGGGAGCGGAAGATGAAAATCTCGAGGAGTAAAATGTCCCTTTTTTGACAGCATTTTCTCAGAGTTTTAAAAGCTTTAAGTAAACATTTTTAACATCTTAATGCCCAAAGCACAACAACCTTTGTTTTGTAAACATGTTTTTGGAACAGGCTGTGAGAGTGAGCGTAATTTAGATTTCTCATTATGCCCAGCACATAATAAGCTTTGTTTGTAAACATGTTTTCAAAATTTCCCATGAGAATGAGCGAGATGACTAGATCTAGATCTCACTCACTCTCATTGAAATGTCAAAAACATGTTTACTAAACAAAAGTTATTGTGCGCTGGCCATAACCGACAAAGATAAGTTAGGGTCCCTCGAAAATATCACCTCTATAGTATTTTCGGAAGGTTTATGAGATGAATTATGTATCGATTCATTGGCTGGGAATTAGTAAACATAAAACTAAAGGAATGTCGTGGTAGAAAAAGTTATTTCTAAATGCTTGAACTCGTAATTACTTATTTGTTTTTCTTACGCTATTTATTTTTAAAGTTATTTCATATAACTTGTAAAATTGCCATTATTGCTCCTAAATAAATGTTAATCGCTTTTAAAGTGCTTACTGTAAATTTTACTTGAATTTCTTTCTCTTCATTTAGCTTACAAACAGTTTCTCACCTGGTTAAAAAAAAACGTTACAGAATTGCATGTAAAATGATAAAAACGACAAATAAGAAAAAATCACAAAAGTATTTACACAATAAAAGCACAGTGCTAATTTTTTTCTTGAGTAAATTAAGTCTAAATTAAAAATTTGGCCTATTTGGCATTGCTGCAAATTGTAAGTGAACAGTGAACATTTTGAGTTAGCAACTCAATCGATAATTCACCTTGTTAATTTATGATAAATGGTTTTTGGGGAGTGACATAAAAAAAGAAATCTACCAGAAAACTCAATACTTCGCTTGAGTGATCAATTTTCATGAAATTCTACTTTATACTTTTCTCTATAATAACTTTGCTGATGGTTGAAGAAAATTTTGCACAATGTGAGTTGTACAATAACATATGATTTATAAATAAATCCACACACGTTTATATGTTTAGAGATAGAGGGAAAAAGCCTCAAGAATTTTCAAGTCTTGCTATATGAAATCTCAATGAGACTATTTTCCTTCTCGCAGAAACCTTCACGAGATCGCCCTTGCTGTCGCCATTTCCCAATTGGCAGGCACATAGATTCAGTGAACACGAACCACCAGAGATAGTATCTCCATTCAGGATTCGTGCAGATCGATGTGGACGACTATGGGTGCTTGACACCGGAATTGATGATCTTCTGGGTGAAAATAAACGCATCGTCAACACGCAACTACTCATCTATGATCTTCACGATGACAATCTACTACGGCGATTTGTCTTTCCCGATGAACAAATCAAGCAAAAGTCATTCTTTGCCAACATTGCCGTGGAAGATGGTCAATGCGACGATACCTTTGCTTATTCAGCCGATTTGGGATCACCAGGATTAGTGGTATACTCTTGGAAGCAAAATGAATCATGGAGAGTGCACCATAACTACTTTCATCCTGATCCACTGGCAGGAAATTACAGTATTACAGGTATACTTCCTTCAATACATCAGTTCGCAATACATGTTGTAATGACGTAAATTTACGATTTAGCATTCTGATATATCTGAATCTGCATAATTTCAATTCAAACTCGCAAAAAATTTTATTATGTTATCACTTATCAGAATCTCGTCACGGACAATCGAAACTCAATATGTTCTAAATGACTATTAATTTTTTCGCATAACTAGGCCTTGCCATAATTTAAATTCACAATTATTTGCTCTATCTAAATTACATTATGTTTAACCTGTTAAGAGCGGAGAGGATCAAAAATTAAGGTCCAAAAAGATAATTTTTTCTGACTTCTTAGAGTAAAACATAACTTTAGAAGTTGACCGGTGACCAAATCCTCTTTAAAGTCTCAGTATATGTCCCTGTATCATGGCATGAATTTTTAAAGATCATAAGATAGTTAAAACAAAAAAAAATATATTTACAATAGATCGTAACAACTTCAAAATTATAAAGAAAATAACGATATTTGAATGTTTATTATTTCTCGTCTTTACATTTATGTGACTCAAAATTAAAATTTTAATATTTCCTTTTTCGGATTATTGTTCTCAAAATTATCTCTTTAAGGGTATTTAAGAAAGTTTAAAAGTAAGTTTCAACAAAACGTATCTGACAAATAATAGTAAAGTCGGCGGCAGCCGTAAGAAGCCATTAAGAAAAACTAAAAAACTTTTTAAACTAGGGTAAATGTCCTAATTCAAAACCATTTCCAGATGCTTTAACTTTGGCAGAAGATTCAATACATTAAGTTCATATTTTTTTCTGAAAAGAATTAGGGGAAAGTCGTCTGCCTTCAAACGAAAAATGGAGTTCCAAATTTAAGATTTTTTTCTGAAGAATCCACAAAATGGATTTTATTTTCTACTACACCAAAAAATTCTCTTGTTCATTCGGCGTATATGATTACCTCATTTAGCATTTGCAAGTCCTCAGTTTTTCCTTTTGAGGAAATTAAAAAAGTGATGTCGATTTGTATGAAGGCAGCTGGCATAGTCTGCCTTCAAACGCGAGGCAGCTGCCTTTAAATGTTTTTTTTTTCACTGAGAATATTGAATCAATAAAACTAAATGGGCTATAAATCAATAGGTTGAAGCCTAACGCACTCACTAAAATCATTACTGCAGTCAAAAGACATTAAACAATAACTTTTCTTCACATTTTTCTGAAGAACTGTTTTGCACTTGAAAATTTGGAAGAAAAAGCCATTGAAGTTGAAAATTGTCAACTTGAAACATCCAGGCCGGAGCAAGATAGCAGGTTATAAGTGTTTGTATGACGTTCGTCAGAGAAAAGTAGGAGTTCGATTTCACATGTTTTGATGTATGGAAAGATAGGATTTAAAGGCACACGACATTGGCATTTAAAGGCTGCTGCAGGGTGATATTTGCAAATTTTTGCCACCCACAAAAATTGTGTCATCTGAACCAAAATGTATTAACAGAAATATTAAGCCTGATTAACCTTCTATGTGTCACAATGGAAGATGTATTTGTAAAATGATTTTTACTATGAAAAATCACATGATTTGTGGAACATCAAAATTACAGTTTAGAGCTCATTTTCATTTTTTTTGATCTACCATCTAGGAAATAGGAGCTAGGCTCTCCATTTTTTGATGATTTGTGAGGATGATGGATAGCTACCTAATAGTTAATAGAATATAATTTATGCTTTTGAGAATAACGAAAAAATCGCAACATTTGAAGGCTGCTGCATTTAAAGGCAGACGACTTTCCCCTACATAAATTTTCTCCTTGACTCTTCTAGAATGTTACTGTTTAGTGAAAATTCTTTAAATATAATTTAAAAACTTCTTAAATACAAGAAAAATACGCGAGCGTAAAATGCTTCTATTGGAAAAAAATTAATCCAAATGGAGACAAGGGACAGTTTCTAATTGGAGACAAACAGTGTAAGTGAAACCGCGAAGAGAGGCTTCCAAAACCCTATTGAGTTGCTCTTGAGTGCAGGATATGTACTTATTCCTGGTCTTTTCTCCTTTTCTATTTGAGACAATAAGAAAATCTCTCCGAAAAAAATCATATTTCCGCTGTTTCCTATTGAAGCATTTGTAGACATTTCAGAGAAGCCATTTTTGTTCACGAAATAGGTAATTATTTTATTTGAAAACTTCACGTATCATTAACAATAAAGAGTAACTATTAATTTCACATAATTTTATCAGAAATATTACATAAATGTAAGAAAAACGAATAAAGAATAATCATCTTATTGTGTTTTTCATTGGAAAACATGGTCGATCGATGAAAAATTCGATGGTGAAAAGGTACACTTTTAATTTTTCTGAAAAAATTAATAAATTAAAATTTGTGAATATGAATGGATTTTCGCTTTATTTGGAGCAAAATTAACTAAATAATGAAACTGAGGTATAGAAAATATATAAATAAAAATTTAATATTGCATTTATCATGGAAAAAATTGTTTTTTTCCATTTGGAGTAGCGAAAAATTCCCATTTGGAACAGGTTTTGAATTAGCTTAATTTACTCTACCCCAGTATTTTTTCGATGACGAAAATTGCATTAAGCTCTGTTAGAACTTTTTGTGATTTTTTTATTCAACCCCAACAAAAGAGTAATATATAATTAGTGGCCTAAATAACATAGGATGAATTATGCATCATTTACTGCTTAGCTTATAATTCTAGTGAGTAACACATTTGTTTGAAGTGCACTAGGCTTGTCGATACACAGTTGGCAGCTCGTATTCAATGCTCGAGAGTGAGAGACTGCTACAAGGGTCCCCCTTTGACCTATTATTTGCTTAACTCTGAAGCTCAATCTATAGGGTAGAGTAAGCCCTTTTCGCCACCTTAAGGTTTTGTACCCTTGTAATTCTTACAATTTTTGTCGAAATAAAATGAAATTTTCTGTACAAGTGCTTTGAAGCATTGTCTATCTATTGAACCAGGAGACTTTCCGGGAACTTTTGAGTATCTGGTTGAAAAAGTACATTTCCTGCAACAATGCATGTTTCAGTACTTTTCGCCACCTTGTAAACACTTTTTCGCCACCTTGTAAGCACTTTTTCGCCACTTGTTTTCAATTGATTTTCAAGAAACAGCTGCTTTCGAAAACCCTCAAAAGAACACGGCACAGTATTTTTCTTATTTAACACCGATATTAGACAATTATTAGAGTATTTCGAATGATTTTTTGCACATTTTTTGTTTGCGACAAAAATCAATTGACAATTACGTCTGTTTCAATTAAATTCCGCGAGGTGCGCCACTTGTAAAATGCTTGGAATAAATGAGTGGCGAAAAGTACTTACACAACCGAAAAAAGTAAGCCCTATTTCACCACATCCGTATTTCTTTATTTTTTTGGAATACATTATTAAATAATGATATTAGAGCGAAGCTTAGTTAATAACAAAGTGACTTTCAGTGAAAAAATATCAAATACTGTACTGCAAAAACATAAAATATTGCAAGACAATTTGTCTGAGCGTTGACAAGTTTATTAAGAACTCCATATTTTTTTTGGTGATTGTTCACCTTGTCGACAATTTCTTCAATTAACTTGCAAATAATCTAGTCGGTGGAGCACCAGTTATGGTTTTCTGATCCGTTGGACCAGAGGTTACGAATTAATAGTCATTTCGTAGTTCCATGAGCTCATAATTCCCTGAAAAAGTGATTTTATTTGTAGGTGGCGAAAAAGTGCTTACTGGCGAAAAAGTACTGACTCTACCCTATAGCCTTTAGAATTTTTAGAATAGAAATCTTACAAATTTGCCTATAATTTTTTCAGAGTAATTTTATCTTTTAAGAAATTAAAACAATTAAACCATTCTATGGTCCGTACTATTACTCTGAAAAAAAAAAAATGTTTCGTCAAAAATTTGTTAAAAAGAAATCATTTTCCTTAGTAAATAACAAAAGATTAGTAAATCTGTACGCCAACTGAATGTTTTACCATAAGGAGATTAATATTAACAAACAAGTTTCTCATATCATAAATTTACAAATATAATAGAAATAAAATAAATAAATAAAATAAAGATCTCTGGAAGCTCAAAAATTATTTTAGATTTAAAAAAGGAAATAGTTTGACATTGTTATAAGTCCTAAAACGAAAATAGGAAAAAAAGATGGAAATGGATGAAAATCGAGACAAATAGGTGTCTAAGGACTAAATGTTCAGCTGGACTACCTCCGAAATATATCCAAAAATTAACGAAATCGTCAGGACCAATTTTTTGCAAAATTGGAAAAACCTCATTTTTGCCTAATTTTGTGGGCTAGGGAACGTATGAAGGAGGAGGGGAAAAACTAAAGAGGTTGGGTTTCAGATAACGTCATTTGAGGAGGGGTCATCGAAGACCGGAAGTTGATATCTCTTACCGTTTAAATTTTATATGGGTCAAAAATTATCGCTTTTCATTTTCTATCTATTATAAAATTTAAATATGGTTGCAAGAATATTTAAATAATTTTCAAGATAAACGTTTTCAATAGCTTAAAATCTATCCAAAGTAAACCTGCCCAAAGTGAAAAATTTACTGAATCCAATGGTTTCCGCTGTAAGATTATTATCCAGAAGTCAACTTTTCTGTGAACTTAACTTTTTTTCTAAAAACCCTAAAAAACTGATGTCCAATGTAGCCTGACTCTTCTCTATATTTATGTTGCCTCTAATAATTTCTAATTTGAATTTTAACAACTTCTATCACAAATAGGTATCAATTTCCAGTGGGACGACGGACTTTTTGGTCTGGCTGTATCAAAAGCTGATCCAGAAGATGGTTTTGCCACACTCTACTTCCACCCACTCAGCTCCACGCGAGAATTTTCAGTATCAACACGATTTTTGAGAGACAAACAACTAGCTACAAATGATTCTGCCATCTACAAAGAATTCAAAATTCTAGGATCTCGTGGACCAAATGGTCAATCAGGATCACAATTCCTTGATCAACTCACTGGTGTACTTTTTTACTCTCTGCCAAATCTCAATGCTGTTGCGTGTTGGCGAACAACCAACAAAGTCTACACTATCAAATCCCAAGGAAGGGTTTACATGAATGTCGAGGATATGCAATTTCCAAATGACATCAAAGTGGACAATCAGGATCGTCTGTGGGTTCTCTCAGATCGCCTCCATCAGTTCATCTATGGCGAATTAAATCCTAATGACATAAATTTCCGCATTCTAACAGCTGATGTGAAGGATGCAATTGATCATACAGCTTGCGATACAAAACCCAAGACACTGCCAGATATAATTACCAAATTAGGTGACATCCTGAGGCCACAGAAGCCCCCAGTCTCCGCCACATCGAGTCAACATCCAACGACAATTTTCATTCACACATTCCTCTACATTGCAATATATTTTACTGCTGCCACATTCATGTGAAAATTTTCGCTCAAAGAGCTTATGCGCGATTATTTATTAACTCGCTTCGTCATTATTACCATTTTGTGGCCATAAAAAAAAGCACATTAATAGTGCGTATATATAGATTGAACATAGGAATATCACTATTTTTCTTCTCATAATACAAAATCTCTTTTTTCCCAAAATAAAAATCAAACGAACAAAATGTACAATTCTTATTTGTGAAAAGTGTGTCTTATATATCCATCATATAACATTTTTCTGGACATTATGTGTGCGCAGATACAGCAGTTCCGTCCATACTTCGCTGTTGCGTAACAAATTATAAGACATACAAATCAAGTTCAAAGTGAGAGTCAAATACAAGAACAAAAAAAAATAAAAAGTGAAAAAATATATCGACATTATTATATCAATTTGTTGTGAAAGTATAAATATGTAAATATATTATGCGTTTCTTAAATGAACAACATTGTCTTTTTTACTATCATTTCTCAATGGAAAATTTCCTCAGCTTTGATTTGAAAAAAAAAATGTTACACTAGTTGAATACCAATTCTACATCAGAAAAATAAAAAATACTTTTTTTTTTAGTATTTTAATGTGATTCTTCTCCAACAATGTCGGCTAATTTTACCTTGGAGAAACCACACGCAAACATAAAGTCGCTCAAATAGCGTCTAAATTATGTTTAGACTAGAGAAATTTCCATTAATAAAAACTAATAGTTTACTGTCATAATATAATTTTTTAGAGATGTTATTCTACATTCAATGATATAAAACCAAATGGATAAAAAGGTCAAAACACAAAATATATAGCACTGGTGGCACATTAAAATGTTTAAAAAGGGGTGGAAAAACATCGCAGATTTGCGAAATGCACTAATTCGTGACTTAGATTCTGTTACTATAAAAACCATTTATTATTTCACCTATATCATATGGTAATAAAATACTTTAGAGGTCTAATTCATTTAGAAAAGAATAATCTTCACGAATTTCAGAATTTGGAAAAGTTTTTTTTTACTGAACCATTTATTATCCTTTACCGATTCTCTCAAATTTTGTATAAGAATTAAAATTTTAGAGTATAATTTAGGAGTATCATTTTATTAAACTTTTCAAGAATTCCAAGACCTTTTCAATGACGCCAAATTTACTCAAATAATTTATTAAATACGCTGTTCAGCGCCATTTTAACATTAATACTTTGAAAAATTATTATTAAAGAGATGTCAAAGCATCCCAGCCTTGCGGAATGCTCGAACTAACGAGATCTTTTGGTACTTACTGGTCTACTAGAGGTCAAATTGATTAAAAATTCACGAAGGCATTTGAAAATTAAAAAAAAAAGGTATTTAACCGATGCATGACCTTCCGAGAAGCAAAAAAACAATAACAAAATGTATTTTAATCTCTGTCGGACTATTTTTCCCAAGTAATTGAGAGAAAAATTTACTAAAAAATCCATTCCCGACAGCATTTCGGGTAACAGTTGACCAGGAATAAATTATCTAAAATCACTCCATTTGCGTATCGGTGCTATCACATTAGGATTTTCACAATTTAATTTTAAATTCAATTGAGCCAATTGAGCATTAAGATTTCTAGAATTTACTTGAAAATTCTCACAGCCAGGACACATTTTGCAAGAAATTTGCTGAATTTTAAATAGTGCCGCGAGATTTTTGAATGTGAATGACTCTAGAAATTGTGTGGTAGTACTTAAAATGTCTTATTAGTTACTTATCTGTTATTCTTTTGCATTATAACAAAGCTAGAAGAGCAAAGAAGAACAAAGCCAAAGCCAGAAGAAAGGGTTGTAGGCAAGGGGGCTCATGAACATGAAGAGACTCTCATACAGTCATTCATTCATTCATTCATTCATTTTCAACCGCTTATCCCTATTGGGGTCGCGGGCCCATGACATCCAATCTAGCAGCCCACGCCTGTCGGTCCTCCGCCACTTCAGGAAGATGTTCGGGTTCGATCCCGAGGCGTTCCAAGGCAAGATTCTGAATTTGATTCAGCCACCTTGTCCTAGGTCTGCCTCGAGGCCGAGGTCTCCTCACAATGGCTTGCATAGCTTTTCTGGGGAATCTTTCTTCATTCATGCGTTGAACATGTCCATACCATCGAAGTTGTGATCTCTCAACCCGAAGAAGCAGCTCCTCGACTCTTAGTTCCTCACGAACGGCCACATTCCTCACTCGATCTCTACGAGTGATTCCCTTTACCGCTCTAAGGTACCTCATCTCGGCAGCTTGTACTCGCGATCTTACCCTTTCGGTCATTACCCAAATCTCATGACCATAGGTGAGAATAGGAATGAACACAGCTTTGAAAACCGATAATTTAGCCTGAGTGAAGTCCTGTATGCGATTAGTAAATTGAAGGATGGAAAAGCTGCAGGAATTGACGAAATACGTCCCGAAATGCTAAAACTCATGGGTATAGCGGGTGTCAATTGGCTCACGCGTGTCTTTAAGGTGGCTTGGCAAAGTGGGAGAGCACCAAAGGACTGGCAAGTTGGGGTCATTGTACCCATATTCAAGAAGGGAAACAAGAAAGATTGCTCCAATTATAGGGGAATTTCCCTTCTGAGTTTGCCCGGCAAAGTGTATGCCAAAATCCTTGAGAGAAGATGTCGAGAAATAGTCGAACCCAGACTGGGTGAGGAACAATGCGGTTTCAGACCTGGTAGAAGCACCACGGATCAGCTTTTTACCCTGAGGATGATTGTCGAAAAGGCTTGGGAGTATGCAATTCCACTCTATGCTTGTTTCATAGATTTGGAAAAAGCATATGACCGAGTACCGAGAGAACAACTTTGGGATGTACTGCACGAGTACGGACTGGATGAAGAATTGGTAGGAGCCATTCAGTCATTGTACAGAGACTGTAGTAGCTGTGTTCGTGTAAACGGATCCAAATCGGAAGGTTTTCAAGTGAGTGTTGGACTGCGCCAAGGGTGTGTTCTATCACCATTGTTGTTCATAATATACATGGACAAGATTATGGAACGCAGTCGGGGGCGGAATGCGATTCGTATTGGGGATTTCAGGGTGAGCCATCTCCTCTATGCAGATGATTTGGTTCTTTTTGGATCTTCCGAAGAAGAGCTTCAGCGCACACTTGACCGATTTGTAAATGTTTGTGCCGAAACAGGTATGAAGGTGAACAACAAAAAGTCGGAGGTAATGGTGATTTCCCGACAATCTGTGAAATGCACTCTACATGTTAGTGGAGAATCATTGACACAGGTGGAGAAGTTCAAGTATCTCGGGGTGTTATTCACGAGTGATGGTAGGATGGAGGCAGAACTCTCGTCGCGAATCGGTCAGGCTTCTGCAGTAATGAGGGAGCTTGGCAGAAGCGTGTTGAGGAAGGTCTCATACAGTATTGTTGAAAATCTGTATGAAGTCATCCCAACTGCGATGTCTTGACACAACAATTTCCTTCGAATTGCTTTGGAGGAACTCAGCAAATTACTCCTGATACTATAGATTCACTCGCGTACAAGTTTATCACTAATCTCTGTACTTATTTAATTTTTTTGGCCACAAATAATAATCAATTACGAGTGAATAAATTTAATAAGAACAATTTGATTCAAAAGGCTACTTGTTTAACTGCAATAAAATTGAAGTAATTGAGCAATTTTAACATTTTAATGTACTGAATTTAAATTAAGTTGAGCAACCACGTTTATTCTATTTTAGAATTGTTAGACACGTTTTGGTAAGCCAAGTATTGATTTATATCAATAAATAAGCAAAAATCTATCAATTCAAAGGATTTTTAATGCAAAATGACGCAAAGGAACAATTCATCTGAAAATTAAATTGAATTTACAAATTGAAAAAATCCTAGTGCGATAGCACAGTGTGACGTGTAATACCATGGTAAGGAATATGTTAAGGCCTTAACGGTAAGATTTAAATGGTAGGGCTAAATTAAAAACTGAAAATTTACACAAAGAACCTCTAATCTCTAATCCATGATTCCAAACTATCAGTGTTACAAAAGTTACAACTTTGCGGGTTAAATATTCTGGAGGATCAGCTTGAGTCTGCTGGGAACTTTATAATCTTCTAAAGTTATTTCATAGACAATATGGATTAAGGTTGATTAAAGTAATTTCAAAAGACATTGTATAAATGGGCAGTAAAAAGTTAAAATTGAGCAGTAAAAAAAAATTTGAAACAGTGATATTATCGTCCAAATTTTGGTAAAGGAAAAATAAAGGGCTTTTCATTCTATCTGCAACAATTTTAAATAGACCCATTTTTGTAAAGATTAAAGTTTTCCACTGACCATTTAGATATTTTACTACTCATTTTTAATTTTTTTACTGCCCATTTCGAATTTTTTACTACTCGTTTGTTTTTTGCCATTTGAAAATTGGGATTATAGAATATTTTTGCCTAAACAATTTTTAAGCCATGGGTGGAATGAAAGAAATTACTGGAATTATTATTAATTAATTACCTAAAAGAGTTAGAGAAAGGGAAAAACCTCCATAGATAACGTTGACTTTTGGGGTGGACATCGAATATCGAAAGTCTATATCTCACACCGTTTGAACTTCAGTAGGGGAATTTTATAATTTTTGTGACATTATCACACATGAGTTCGAAATCTGGCATGGTCAGCTTTTTTTCTCATATCATATGACTTCGAAAATGCAATTAATTAATTTTTTAATGAAATCTATTTACTTGGTAATATAGCAAATACAGTCCGTTTTGGTCGATTTGTTTTAAAAAAATTCATTGTCATTTGAATTGCCAGGTTTCTGAAAATGTCATATGACAATGCCACGGTTACAGAATTACTTTTCCACAAACGCTCTCCTGAGATTTGAACGAAAGTTTTAATATGGCATTGCCACAAGTAGAAAGTGGGGCACCTTTGAAACTGGGGTACCTTTGAAATTGGGATTTTTCATCTATTTTTAAATAAAATTGAGCCTTATCGTGATATAATTTAGCTGCATAAACAGATTGAGAAAATAAATTACATTAAGAAATGGCTCAATTCCTCTTAAACATAGGAGAAAAATCACAATTTCAAAGGTGCCTCACTTCCCCCTATAGCAGAATTCCCCTACAAGTTGGTGATAAATTGGAATTTTTCGCATTATTATGTATGTTTATAAATATAACACCTACAATAAATTCAAGCAATAAAAATAAGAATAAAAGAGAAATTTCTCCTGAAAAAAAAATCACTGTATCAAATTTAGAGAAATTTTCATAATAATTTAAGCCTTGAACAGAATAGAAATTCTGAAAAGAAAAATGTGAGCATTACTTTACGCACAATACATTGATTAAATCCAATTTATTCACATTACTTCATAAGTTATTCAATAGCATTTACGTCAAATTTATGCTCTCTATCCATCTCCCGGAGATTTTCAAGTGAAATAGCTGGCTGAATCAGTGGCTGAACCTCGATTTTTCTTCATCAATTGACCGTAAGTATTTGCTAACAAGATGAAATTATCTCGAGAAGGCAGAAATGAAACGAGAAAAAAAGCTTTAGACAAGAGATTTAATAATTTATGCTAAATATCAAAAATAAATAAATATTTTGATGAACTTTTGAGGGCTTCTGTCATCATTCAATTTACATTTTGATAATGATCCAATAATAAAACCAACATGAACTTATGCGTTTTGAAATCATTGAGTTGTATCTTTCAGCGACACTCTGTGACCAATCACATGTGATTTATGACTTATTTATATGTGTTAGACCAATCATATTAATTATTAATATTTTATTATAAAAATATTCGCATTACTCATTGCTTATTCAATGTTGCGGAGCATATGTATATATGCTCACTCCTGACACATCAAAAAGGTACATAAAATATATTCGTAGCTCAACTCTTTTTCTTGCTCTCACCGTTCACATCACAGAAAAAATGTGTTGGAAAATATAAATGTCTGAATCACTTGCGGTATAAAAAAACCTTGGGTTGAAAAAAAAAAGAAATATATTTCTCTGATAATTTCAGAAAATTGCTGTTTTATCCTCACACCAAAGTTTTTCTTTTATTTAGAACACATTATATATTCAAGAACACGAGCTAAGAATTAAAAAAAATATATTTTTTCAATGCGGAGGTGAAATTTATAATATAATTTTTTTAACTGAATATAATTTAGTCCAGTATAAAAAGCATTTAGGATTAGGACCACTAAAATACTTCAATCAGAAAATGTCTTTGACAAAATATCCTTTTAAGTCTAGCATAGTTAGTAAAAAAAATCTGCTTCTTTTTTTTTCAAAGTCTAATTGTGTCCGACAATTTTGTGAGGAATGAGGCAAAATCTTGGAAAGAAGTTGTTATATAAACTGGGCAAATTGCCAGTGAATTTCTCAGGAATACAAAACAATAAATCACAGAACGTCCACGTATAGAAAACAAATACCATTCTATTATTTCATTATTTATTTATCGAAAAAATAGACAAATTAGATAATTTTTTTGGGGAAAAGCTTTAACAATACCAATGTAAAAGTAATAATTTCTTTGCAAAAAAGTCTTGATTTATTTATTTTTTAATATTCTTTCATCTCTCATAGTTCAATAAATATTTAAAAAGGAAATGTTTTCTTAAATAACAATTGTTTTACTATGAAATATTAGGCATGCTTCAGACTTTAGAATTTTTGGATTAAAATTTAAATTAAATGCTCTGATTTAACAGAAAAGAGAGAAGAATTTTCAGACATGTAACTATCAAAAATATGTAATTTTAAGTTTATTAGCTCAAAATTAATAATAGGAAATTTGCTACATATTTTCAAACAGCCAAAAGTGAAAAGAAATTTAGCTTGAATATTTTTCATAAACATTATTTGACAAATGAGTCTAAAGTATAATCAACTGCATAAAACTGCCCCACTCTCCACTGGATATCAAGACTTTACGAAAACTGTCAGTTTAATTACAAATTAGGCCATCTGGAGACGAATTTTGTAACAGTATGCCAATTTCATATGACAAATTTAAAATTTTTTATGTGGCAAATTCGGAAGAACTAATCATAAATCTGATTCATATCAGTTACTAAAAATTTCATAAAACTCCTTGCAATTGCCATTCGATGCTTACTGGCCTGTCAAAATTTTACCACGCTTTACTGGGCTGTACTTCAAAATTTTACCACGAATATTTGTCATATGATATTGTCATACTATTACAGAACTCCCTTCGTGGATAGCAGACTCAAATAGTGCTTACACAAAAAAAAACAATAATTATTTCGTGTGATTTTTTGGCTTCCATGGTTCAGAAAAATATCTTTTCTTTAGTTTTTGAAACCGATTTTTGAATTAATTTACTTATGGTCTCTACACACTAGGAGAAATTTTTCTCAAAAATTGCCTTTTTAAAAAAAATTTGACGTTTCTTCCTACAATGATAGGGTAAATTTTCTTTAAAAAAGCATTTTTTTTAATTGCTCCTAATGTGTGGGCGGGTTTAGGGAAAATACAGTTGTGAACGCACGGTAGTACCTCATTTTCTCTCTTCTTGAAATTTGTAATACAAGTTCATTTAATCCATTCCTTACCACGGTATTATACATCATACGCAAATTGAGTGATTTTAGATAATTTATTCCTGGGCAACTGATACTCGAATTGCTGTCGGGAATGGATTTTTAGTTACTTTAGTCCTTCATTTACTTGGAAAAAATAGTCCTACAGAGATGAAAATACATTTTTTTTGTTTTATTGCTTCGCGGAAGATCATGCAAAATTTTTGCTCAAAATGGCGGACGGAAAATTCAACATCCCGTCGTCGAATTTGTTAAAATTGGCCTTCATCCTCTTTCCTGATTTGAATTCTAGTTGCCAATTTGTTTTATTGGATAGTTACCCTATCTAAATCAATAGAGTTTGTAATCAATTAATGCACAGAATATAAATTCAGCGACCGTTAAGAAGTGTGTTTGACAGGGGCTCCCTGCGCCCCTGGGGATCTGGGATCATTGACATGCTCTTCATTTTCTCCCACCGCTCCCCTACCCCTCCACAACCAATATTTTTTGGGATTACTCAAAAACGCGTCGTACTATTTTTATTTTTTGTTTTTGGTTATGTTTTAGAAGTTACCCAGGTGAACATTTCATACATATACGAAAATACCCTTGAATAATCAAGTTTTTTCAAGGTCGAAGAGGTCAAAGGTTTAGAAGGCTATAGAGAACATTTCTAAACCGAATGAATCAACATTCAGGCGCGTTGAAAACGTCTTGGAATTTAAGGTAAGATTGAATAACTTCTAATCGGTGCTGAGCCGGTAATGAACCAATTATGAGCCAATAACTAATGTTTATCCGAAAATCAATTTTATTACTCATAAGTTATTTTTTGATTATCTTTTAAATGATGTATGAATCGGTTTAAAACGGTTGAATGTAGAATTTAAATGTCGAGTTCGAGCATTTCGCAATGCGTGAGGCGTTTTGCCACCCCTTTTGTAAGGTATAATAGAACTTTCGAGTATTTTTACATAAACATCCCTCTTTTAATACATATTATCCCAAAAAACCTTTGAGACATGTTAAAATTTTAGATATATTTAGATAAGTTATATCATTTGCAGTTTAATCTAAAACAAGTTTCGAAATATCACAAAATTTGTTAATCACATCATAAACTAATAATTTTATGACTTTTTGAAATCTGTTTTAAGTAAAAACTTAAGATTTTTGCACGCTGTCCATAAGTGTAGCATTCATAAAGTGTAGACTTCACTCTATAGCCTACAAATCGGTAAGATATTTTTTGAATCTTTTAGCCCTTTTAGCAGAGCACAGCACCAATTTCATGGATACAAAAAATCCATGAAGTATTCCTTCATTTACGTCGTGGTATAGATGAAATTACATTATTTTTTTATAATCCAAAATTTGATATGGGCGTGGCCTATACTGCCATGAATAGGGTATTTCGAACTTTATTCAGATTGATATGTTATGACCAGCGCACAATAACTTTTATTTGTAAACATGTTTTCAAAATTTCCCATGAGAATGAGCGAGATGACTAGATCAAGATCTCGCACTCACTCTCATTGAAATGTCAAAAATATGTTTACTAAACAAAAGTTATTGTGCGTTGGGCATTAAACATCAGTTTTCTTCGAGAATATTTGCGTATGTCTCCAGTCAAAGATAGATGCCTGCTTTGTATTGTTTAAAATGGTTTATTCTAAAAGGTATCTTTTAAGTTGAATAAAGGAAATCAAATATTTTTAACCAACGATTTTCTTTTAATTTTTAATAACACAATAATAATAAAATGAAATAATTGTTTTTTACCGTATGTATCAAATTGTAAAAAATACTTTTTTTATTTTTATTCAATATTACCCCAATGTCTCCACTTTTCAAAGAATATTTTAACAGCACTTTCTTTTATTACGAATTTGTTCTTGGAATTACATTTTTAATTTAATCCTACTTTAAGCATTTCCTCAATGTTTACAATCTTTTCACGTGGCTTTCCTGATTTAGATCCTCTTCTTACTTCTTCCTGATCAATCTTTTCCCATCCATTCCAAGAAACAACATCCTTCTGCGAAAGATCAATTCCTGGTTTTGTTTCCTCAACAATCTTCTTGTCTCTAAAGTCATCACAGATGATTTGTCCTACTGAAAAAGCATTATTCATCGTGGTTAAAATAACTCCCGTTGGTCCCGTGGCTAACCATCCTGAAACATAGAGCCCTGGATCAATTTCCTGTGAATTTTCCTTAAATACCCTCCCATCTTTGTTTGGTATAACACCCTTTCTGTGATCAAAATTGAGCGTAGAGTCCTCCCTGAGAGAAGTATATCCGATACTGGTGAGAAGAAGATCCGTTGGAAGGCTTTCTGTAGATCCTGTAGCAACAGCACTATCTCCTTTGAGCTCATTAATCGTCAAATTCAGCAAAAATTCCTCTCCTTCACGGTGAACACTTTGAGGAGATCGAAAGAATATTGGCGAGAAAGTCTTTCCTGAGGATTCTACAGAAGACTGTTTCGATAAACTGTCCAGCATCAATTCTGTCAGTCTTTTCCTAGGTCTTGCCAATTTAGTAAGACTCTCTGGAATGCCTTCAAAATCTTCCGGACGCCACTTTGTGGAACATTGTGGAAGTCTCAACATCTCCCTAAGTTCTTTGATTGTAAAGGCAGCTTGAAGGGGTCCTCTGCGGCCAATCATTGACACATTCTCCACACGACTCGATGCTAAAAGATCCAAAGCATACTCCGTGATATCTGTCTTTTTGAGCTGATCTACAGGAGACAAGAGAATCCTTGCTACATCTACAGCAACATTTCCCTGACCAATAATTGCCGCATTTTTCCCTTGCAAATGACAAGAATTTACAGCATTTTCAGCACCTGGGTATCCATTGTACCAAGCTACAAATTTCCTCGCAGACAGGATACTCTTGAAGCCTGCATCAACGGAAATATCAAGACCCTTGTCAGACTCTGCTCCATAAGCCAGCACCACAGCATTGTAGTTCTCCCTCAAATCCCTTAAACTATAGTCCTTCCCGAGAGCCACATTTCCCAGGAATTTCACAGCTGGATGGGAAGCAGTCTTAGTGAATGTATTGATGACATTTTTCACTTCCGGATGATCTGGAGCTACCCCAAATCGCACCAAACCAAATGGAACAGGCAACTTCTCGAGAATGTCAACACGGCAATTTTCCAAGTGTTTTACGAGATACTGGGTGATGTAGAAACCTGCGGTGCCTCCTCCGACAACACAGATTCTTTTAAGGGCTAATCCACCTGATGACACAACCATTTTCCGTCTTTTTTATGCAAAATATCTTTCGGCAAAAGATTTACACAACACACTTTGACATCTTCAGAAATGAGAGCCCAATAAAAAGTTTATCTTGCTACGGTAGCCACACAAAATACAAGAAACTGCTTCAGACATGTCCGAAGTAAATCTTAGAAAATTCAACATGACTTCCTGTGTTTCCAAACTGAACTGCAGTAATTTATTTTAATAACATCCTAGCAAAATGCTCGATCTTGGAACTTAGATGGTAAGTATTTTCTCCCAAAAGTAATCTCTCATAATTTACCAATAATAATAAAGTTATTTTTAGACTTTAGATAGAGGTTTATTTGACGAGAGAAAAGAAGTCATAGTTTTCATGAATAGAAGGATTATGTAGTTTTCACTTCGATAAGTTTTCTTAAATCACCGGTTTATAATCGTTTAAAACCTACACGGAAATAACTGAAAAGATCATCCAAAATAGCTCAGGAGGGTTACAATTGAATCTCAGGTGAAAATTAATTATCAGTTCATAACCCGATTACAACAAGTATAGACTTGTCAGAGAATCCAAGACCTTTCTAAATGAACCCAAACATATACCCATCCGGTTAAGCAATATGCCTCTAGAGATATTTTAGCCTTTGACCTTGAAAAACCCCAATATCAGAAATTATTCAAACGTAAACGTAAATATAACAAATTTCCGTGTAGAAACCTCTTAAACATATCCAAAAATAAAGAAAATATCGCAAGCATTTTCAAGTACAGTGACCGCTCTCTAATCCGGATCGGCGTAATCCGGACGAGTTAACGACGGTTACATTCAAAATAATTTTGAGGTCATGTATGCATGTGTCTAAATAAAGTATAATAGCATACACAGTAAAAAATAATTACTACGATTATCGCGTTTAATAGGAGAGCATCGATAATTGTAGTAAATTTGCAACGATTATCGTAGTAAGCAAAGTTGAAAAGCAAGCAAGTCGAATAGCAAACTAAGTTGAATTTTCCTTCAACAGTTGCACTGAAATTACACAAAATATAAAAAGAAGAAGAAGAAGTTCAAACGAAAAAAGTTGAAAGTTAAACTTTATGCTGCGACAATCAGTTGAAAAATTATTACGATAATCGAATTGATTCTTTTACACGCGATAATCGTGGCAATTTTCAATCAGTCAGTTGAATGAAGTGTATGCCATTTTGTTGCTTCATTTTATTACTATTATTTATAGTAATATTACTACTATTTATTGCAATTGGACCATTATCGATCGTTGAATTTTATAAATTCTGCAATTTAATTGATTCGTTTTCAATTGAAAGTTGATTTTTTCAGTGATTGTTATTCGAAATTTCAACTAGTTCCAGTGCAATAGAATTGGACTTGCCAATTTCATCTTGTTTTTACTGTGTAGAATTCTCTAATTGTCTTTTTAATCTTCTTTAAAACTCTTATTCCAATTCTACAAAAAAATCTTGTATTATATTTTCGAGACATTGAACAAATTCAAAAAATTCATCCGGATTACGAAGCGGACATCTGCCATATTGTCTCCCAATCATCCGGATTACAAAGCGGGCACTGTAATCCCCAAAAAGATAGTTATGGAGGGGTAGGGGTGGGTGGGAGAGAATGAAAGTAATGTCTCTTCCTGGACGAAACAAACGGGTCAGACGGATCAGACAGATCAGACGGATAAATAGCATGAAATAATTTCAAATACGATTTAGATGCTAAACTATGATAGATAGCGACAAATAGCGTCCTTGGTGAATCCCTGATCGCCTATCCATTTCCATTTTGTATTTATTATATAAACTTTTCGTCGCTAAATTACACAATGTACTAACTTTCACTATACAGTAGACTCTCGCTAATTCGGCTACTTAAACATCGGGCTACTTTTTAATTCGGGCAGCAATTAAATTTGAAAAAAGTTTGTTGACATTTTTCAAGTTCGATTATGATTATCGAATGAACCAAATATGCTCAAATTTGCTAAGCTTTGTCTCAGTTGTGATGTGATTTTGCATTATTGAGGGGCTTTCGTGAAATTTAGGATTAATATCAGCATGTAAACTTAATATGAGTATGCAGGTAAACAAAAAATCGTTGCATTTCAAATAATTTGATGCCCGAATTTCTCTCTAATTCGGGTGACATTTCGATGCCAAATGCCTGAATTTGAGAGAGTCTACTGTAATTTGTTTCTAATGTCAAAATTATTTTCAGTAAAGCTTCAATAACAGTTGATCTCCTTAGAAATTCATGGCCTAATCGCCTAATGGCCCCTACTCACACACTAGAGAAATTTACAGTAAACACATAATAAATTTTGTTTTGCAAATATGTTTTTAAAGTTCAGTGAGATTAATTAAAATATAGATCTAGTCATCTCTATCACTCTGATATGAATTTTTGAAGATACGTTTACAAACAAAATTCATTGTGCTTTGGGCATAATAAAAATTGAATTATAAATAATTAAGTATGTCAGAGAAAACCAATATTTGCGATCACATTTCGCTTAACTTTTACTGGGTTTTAGCATGTCATGTTCACTGGGATTTAAATGAGAACATCTTCCCCATTATCTTATCATCTGCAAAAATCCTTTAGAGAAATTCCATTATTTTTATATAAAGAGACAAGAAAACTAATTGTAGAATATTACGCATTAATCGAGTGCTGTAATAATAAATTTTCCAGAAGAAATTTACGCAATATCCCAATATGCCACTAAAATGGGTAAGAACGCTAAAAACATTGAATTTGAATCCGAGGAATTTAATTTTCTGACTATCTTTTTCTATGCATTTGGGGAACTTGAAGTGTATATTGAAGCAATCGCGTGCTATACAGTAGACTCTCTCTCAATTGGGCATTTGGGGTAAAATGTCATCCGGTTTATCGATAGATTTGGGCATCAAAGCCTTTGTAAATTCCACAAAAAGCGCTGAATTATAAAGAATCATGATAAAATAGGAAGAACTACAGCGAATTTGAGCAAATTAGCTCCATAATTAAACGTGAAAATTCTCAACAAAATTTTTCGCCCGATTGAAAAAGAGCCGATTGAGCGAGAGTCTACTGTAAGTTGAGAATATTTCCTACTGCTTCTGCAACACCCACTCTACACAGAAGCAAATTCGCGATGCTTAAGATTGTAATTAGGGGAAACTGGGACACCACCAAACACGGGGTACCACCAAACACTGCGATTTCTTAATTGGATATGTGACTTTAGAAGAAAAGACTTATAGAAATTTATAGACATTATAGGGATGCTTGTTCACTGAAGAAATGGTTGAGATAGTCCAAGTAGTTTAGAAATAAAAATTCGTGTTTGGTGTTTGGTGCTACCCCATGTTTGGTGGTGCCCCAGTTTCCCCTATATTACTCAAATTTATGTAATAAGAAATCTGGTACATAAATATGCTTAGTTAATTTCTCTATCTATGAATTTATAATTCATTATGATAAGTAATAAATTAAAATTCGTCGTTAATTCGCGAATCTTTCGCGAAAAAATCTTTTATCAGACATTTCTTACGAATTATCCCTATGTCCGTTCCCTTCGCTTTTCCTCCGCGATCCTTCAGATATTTGATTTGATGGGATTGCCGATAGCCTTTGCAAGAATTCCAAAAATTATTTTGTATAAATTCTTTAATAAACTGGAAAGCAAAACATTACGATAACCCCAAGACAAACTGAACAAATACCTCTGTTTACAGAGTTTGGTTTGAAATGCAAAAAATAGAAGAGACTTTACCTCATTTTGCGTTTAATTTGCGACACGGGGGAGAACTTCTTCGGGTTTTCGGCATTTATTTCACAATTCACTAAGTTCACTATAAAATTTTATAAGGGATCACTAATTTTAGAGCTTAGTATTAGAAATTATCTTAAATTGAAGACTTTTAGTGAGTTATTTTCCTTAAAAACTCACAAAAATAACTCAAAAGAAAATTTTCACAAGGATCCCGTTTCGTTGTTTTTATAAAAAACACTTCATGGCCATCTGACGGAAATTTTTGTTATGAGAAATTCCCTCCAAAAAATTCCTATCCATGCATTTTTTCAAGGGAATTTTAAATTTAGATAACCGTTAATGATACTCTGAAGATCGAATTTTCACCATTTCCACGTTTTACTCTCGCAACCAATCAATTGAAGAAAGAAAATAGATTTTAATAGTGTCACACGCAAGACATTAAAGTACACAGGGGAATGGATGTCACCTGTTTCACCTGTTAAAATACTCTTCGTCACGCTTCTGTTTGCACAAACTTCTAGAGTCAATCGTGCTTCCCATGTGTAGCAATAGCAACAATTTGTCCAAGAAAACATACATTTTCTTCACACTTACCACTTTTTCTACATTTCTGATAAGAGATGACACGGTGGAAAATACTCGCGATGCCATTCTTCGCGTCAGTCGCAAACGTTTCTCCGTCCAGAACATTTTGAACTGTTTTACCTAAATTTGTTAATTTTTTTGTGGTAGTGAAAAAATCAAAAAAAAAACTTGCGATAGTAGAAAAATTTGCATTACAGATTGTGAATTACTTTAGCCTTTCGTGCAAACTTTATCAGCAAATTCATTTAAAAAAAAAAAGGCATTTAAAGAGTTTGTTCGTTAGGCTCGAGTCATCCACGTCTGCAAATCAACGATCTTTGAAAAATTCTTCTCGATGTTCTTTATATTTTATTCAACATTACGATCATTGCCATTTTTCATGTTATTTCTCTAGTGAATGTTTTTTAAAAGTTGAATCAATTATTCATATCATCATCTTCACATTTTGGCTCAATCTTCTGCTCTTGCTTCACAGACGGTGGCCAATCAATATCAATGTCCATCACATCGAGAGCCAGGATATCAATTTTCTGACCAATAATCGATGCTAAACTTGGTACAGTGCGCCCAAATTCTCCATGGACCAATTCTTTGACGTACGTTCCCGCCTGAGTCTGGATGTCGATCACCAAAAGATGATTGTGGTCTGAAAGATAAAGAGAACAACAGGCATTCACAATTATTTCAAATAAAATGTTTGCTTTTCCAATAAGTTGTTCTCTTTTATCATTCGATAGAACAAACATCCTCGTCATAGGAGATCGTATGGAAATTGCCACGAAATATTGATCAACAGAATTCAGATTATTTTTTTAGCAAAGTCGTATGTGTATAAAAATTCTAAAAAAGACAAAATAAAACCCAAAGGATAGTTTACTAGTGATAGTAAGAGATACTAGTGATATTATAATTTACATTGTAATCCAAGATTTTATAAGTGAAACTAATACTTTTCCGAACTTCAATTCATTCACGGAAAAAAATATTTTGTAAAATAGTTCGTAAATGTTTGTGAAATCCAACTAGCGGACTTTACGAAATAATTCGTAAATTCGTAAAAAAATTTCGTTAAAGTTTGTACTGTTTCACAAACATTGTAACATAATAACTTGATGAACATTTTTTGGTCTTCTACAAACATTAGTTCGTAAATGTTCGTAAAATTTAGTAATTTGTTCGTAAAGTTTTGCCATATAAACAAAAATGTGCGATCAAATGTTTGTAAAAGAAAAAATTCTCGCCAAATGATCATGTTACAAACAATGTTTGCAAAAAAAGTACAAACTTTTACGAACTTGTTTGTAGGTTCTACGATTTACGAGCATTTCGTAAACTCCCAGTGAGAGAATTCACAAACATTTACGAACTATTTTACGAAATATTCCTTTCTGTGCAGTTTGGAATCGCTAATAGCGCTGCTGTCAAGCTTTTTTTAATTTTAAAGTTCTCTAACAAATTGTTACAAATTTCCACAAATGTTTTGTATCATTTTGAATTAATTGTCTGAACACCCTGAACATGAGCATGTAAACCGTGTTAGTGCTTTATTTTGATAAGATTTCCAACAAAATGTAAAGCGTTATCGACAAATAGGTCAGATGACACGGATTAATTTCCAAAATAATGAATATCTTTCTTATATCGTTTAATCATTAAATTATTTAAATTTTTCCTCAAATATTCGTCCATGAGATTATAAAAATAAATTTTTATCTTTAACTCTTTCGCGTCCCACTTTTATTCAGCAGATGAATTCATGCAAAATTGAGTTTTTCCTAATGCTTTATGATCAAATATAATAGTTCAGTGAGGAAAAAAATTTTCCATCGCGTGAAAATTCGGAAAAACCCCGGGTCATATATGACCCTGTTGTCCTCAAGGGAAGTGTATTTACCATTTTCAAAATCTATATCACGGGCTTTTTAAGAGTTTTTTGCTTGAAGTTATTAATTTAGCCAAAACCATGGCAAACTGGATTGTTGTGATGAACACTGTACTCCTGGTGTTCAAGGAATCTTCCTGGTAATCCCTTGAAGAGTCACTGTCACAATATTTTGAGTGGTATTTGGTAAAAATAAACTTATCCACATATTTATTCACACACAATACAATTGCACAATATGAGACGCTTGCAGAATACTCTAAAATATTGCAAAATATGTTATAATTCATCAGATATAAGATGAAATGTCCAGGAGCAAGATGTCCCACCTGCATTTCACAAAGAAAAACAATGTCCCAACTACATTTCGCTGCAGGTTTGGGACGAAAACACTGTTACCCTTGGGGACTATAGGGTCATATATGACCCGGAAAATTCTACACGCTTTTTTGGAAAATTGAGAGTAATTTATTATATCAAAATATGCAATATACAATCTTTGGATATTCTATTTTGTATTTCTAAAGAACTTTTTGCTGAAAAAAATAAATGAATATAAAAAATTTTGAAAAAGAAAAGTCATTTCACAAAGTTCGAAATTCGTGATTTTTGATCTCAAATATTTTCTTTTCCTGAATATCTGGAGTCTTGAGAAAATTAGCCAAGAATCTTACATCCTTCTATTATGATGTCGTGCACAAACCGATAGATTTCAATTAATGTAAATAGTCAAAAGAAATTGTTTTTTCCCTGGGTCATATATGACCCTAATGACGCGAAAGAGTTAAGTGTATACTTGAGGAGAGAAAGGTGAAAGGAATTATAAATAAAGAAACACTCTTCTGAGAAAAAGAGAGTGAGAGAACAGTTGCGGTTTACTAGATACCCAAACCACCAGAAATGTAATTATAAAGCGGTCATCAGACTAGAAGTTTAGCCCAGTTCCTGAAGTTTTAAAAATCCTAAATACCAAGTAATTTTCTTGTTTTGTTTGTGAATCTAATTATCATTTTATCCTTAACATCCAATAATAAGTCAAAACCTTCTAATAAATCTTAACTAATTATAAATTCAAAGGACTTAAGCCATATGGCTAAGCTTTATGTCAGACACCCGTATGAGGCCAAACGGGCTATCATTGAGAGTGCAATACCTCCTAAGTGGAGCAACAGTATGTTAACAATCTTTACACTTCAGAGCCTTCAGAGATTTAAATATAAGGGAAGAGCACCTCGGATCGGAATGTTAAGAGACATACTCGATATTTAGTGGAAAATATAAGCCTCAAAATACTATTTGGTATTTTTGTGTATGCTAATTAGTATATTAGTGATCAATTTAAGTATATCTGTGCATTTGAATTTTAAATTTTTACAATAAATTAATAAAAAATAGGTTTAACTGCAACTATGTTCTCTGTACCTCGGATCGTCACGAATTTAATCAGGTGTATTACGGAAAATTGGTTTTATAAATTAAATCTGAGCTAATGTACTGCATTCTTGTGAGAATTAAATAGTAAAAAGTAGCTAATAGTTTTTGAAAATGCATTTGAATTGCTGCAATCATATGATAATATCCTGACGATCCGAGGAACACTGCCGATCGCTGGTACACTTCCCTTACATTTTTAATAAACTAAAAATTGTCCAAATCGATTGAGAATTACTTTCATTAGTTTTTTTTTAATTTTTTTTTTCAGAAGGAGATAAAGGTCATGTTAATGACCCATCAGGCTCGTCATGAGTCGATTTATGGGGGAGGGGGGAGCTATGAAAACCCCAAGTCGCTATCTCTAATAGTATTCTTTAACATAACTTCATGTTTCATGCGATTTCTGATGACACGCTGTTTGTCCGATCTTGGAACCTTGGGATCTTAGGGGACCTCAAATAAGTTGAGCCAAGGGACCATTTACATGAGCTTTATTCTTTTCCACTTATCACTTTCCCTTCGAAAATTATTTTATTTTAATTGCTCGATTGCGCATTGTGCGATCTTTCCGTCCATATACGAAAACTGTTAAATCAATTGTAATAACGAGTTCTCAAGGTCAAATGTTAAAGAAGCTTTAGCTAGATAGTATACCGTAGAGTTCCTCAAATTTGAACCTTTGGGGGGGTGTAGATGACATTTCCCACCTTTCCCACTGCTCAAATTTGAACAATATTTTCAAAAACGTAACGGAATTGATGTGAAATTCACTTTCCCTAAATTAAGAAAAATAAGTTTAGAGAATAATATCAATGTAATTTATTGTGAAATAAATGGAATTTGATGCGGAATTTAATATAATACGATAATATTTAGGAAACACCAAAGAAAAATGTTTTAATTCAGACTCCATGCAAAACTTCCTTCACATAACCTCAAATTTTACATTTTGAATTTGAACCGTCGTTCAAATTTAAGGATGAGTTTAAATTTGAGGAACTCTGGAACTCTACTGTATTTCTGAACCGGATAAGGTGATATTGTTTGAGCCTTTTCGAAAGGTCTTGGAATTTATGACAAGACTGAACTGATTTCAATCGGTTTTGAACCAATTATGAATCAGTTCATAACCGATGACTAATTTTTAATCGAAATTCTATTTTATTACTCCTTTCTAAGATATTTTGGGTAATGTTTTGTTATTTGGGCGGACATTTCGCCCTTATACGAAAACAGCGTTGAATCATTCTTAATAACGAGTTTTCAAGGTCAAAGGTTAAAAAAACTATAGAGAACGTATTTCTCATCCGAATGGTATAATATATGGGCTCGTTGGAAAGGTCTTGAAATTTCCGATCAAACGGAACCGGTTCCAATCGATTGTGAATCGGTTATTGACCGATTATGAACCAATAAGTAAGTTTCGTTCGCAAGGATAAGTAAGTAAGTAAGTAAGTAAGTAAGTAAGTAAGTAAGTAAGTAAGTAAGTAAGTAATTTTCGTCTGAAAACCAATTACATTAATCCAAAACTATTTTGGTCGATCATATGAGTGATTTATAAATCGGCTTACGAACGAGTAATCGGTAAATGATTATTCAAGTGCTTTTGAAGTATAGCATCGAAGTCACGAACGAGTTCGAACATACCGCAAAGCATGGGTCGCTTTGCCACCCTTCTTTTCATGAATATGGTTTTTATAGATTGAAAATTGCAAAAAGAAAGAATGAGCCTTATCTAAAGTAGGAATATTGAGTAATGTGTGTCTGAAGAAAATCGTGATCCCTGGATTATATGTGTTTTCAGGTAAATCGTAAAAATATGTTTCTCACCTGTCGACAGCCTTGTCTTCACGCTGTAGATCACTCGAGGTCGTTTGATGAGCGGACGCCGATGAAGCACACGAATTGGCGTGAGTTGATCCACTGTAAACTCCGTCACGATGTTTAATTTATGCAAAACAGACACGTCTGCTGGGAATTCCAACAGACACAGAGCCCTGTACATCTTCCTCTTATTCTCCTCACCCTCCTTAATATGCACCAATTGCCCTCGATCCACCGTCTGCAAATCCCTCACAGCCACCGTACCCGATTTGGCAATCTGAGATTCAATCTGTGCCGCCCAATTGGGATACAATTTGCTAACCCGACAATCGGAAACTTCAATGACAAAAGGTCTCCCTCTTCCCAGGCATCTCACATCTACATCCTCCCTTCCACTGGCTGAAAATTTCACCTGACCCTGCTGTCCATACAATGTCCTGTTGGTACTGCAAAAATCTGTCTTCTGCAGTTGCTCCATGATCGTTTCTTGCACACTGTGTAGCACCATTCTTTCATCATTGAGAATCCATGGTGTCTGACTCAGTTCTCTCGAGAGTTTTTGATACCTTCCGGCAAAGAAGACAGTTGGTCCAACAATGGACACATTGCGGACGAGATGTTCTCTCGTATCTCCTGTGTACCATGCATGAAAAAGCCAGCCAGATTTTGCTGGAATGGCAAGGATTCGATTCCACTCTTCCTGGGACAGTCTTGAGGGCACAAAATACTTTTCCACAGCCGTTCGGTTCACTTCAGTTTTAAGTTTTCTGAGGGAAATAGGAAGAAAATTCAATTGCTCAATTTAAAGGGAAAAAGTGCTACTCACTTGTTCCCTTTCACTTGCTGAAAGCATTGGGGTTTTATTTTGGCCAATGCCTCAGCTTCTCTGTCATCAAAGGAATACCCATAAGTGAGGGTGATAAAGACCCCTTCCCTATCGTACTCAGCCTCAAGTTTCTCGCTCAATTGAGATACCAGAATGGACCTCAAAGCATCTTTAATAGGAGTATCAGGACGTTCCTCTTTCCGAAGAGAAAGAAAGGATTAGCATTTTCTTCAGTCAATTTGAGACTAAATTTCTCACCTTTACTGATAAGATCACCAAAGTGGTTTATCAACTTAATCCATATGATCATCTGCCGGATATCCAATCCAACTGGAAGGATGAGTGACAGGACAAACTTGTTGCAGTTGTACTGGAAGAAATCATCACTTTTGTACACTTTCCACACAGCATCATAGATACAGAGTTCAGAGAAAATATCCAGACATGATGGGCAGGACACAGCATCTGCTTCCAGCAAAGGTTCCTTGTATTCCACGTCGGGTATCACAATCCCTTTCTTAAAAAAAAGTTCAGAGAGAAAATGTTTACCCATGTTCAACAGATTTTGATGTAATTTTACCTTTGTCAAAGAGGATTTCACATTGATAAACTCTGCACCATATCCCTTCAAGTATCTCAGGCAGCATTCAAGGCAACAATCCTCATCTCTGAGGAAATTAAAGAGTCTCTGATTAAAAGATCCCATTTTTGTTTATGTTTTCCACGTGAAACTCCCTGTTCAAAAACATAACCTAACTTATTTTATCATTCAGATGTCCGTTAAGATTCAAAATTATTTTATTTTTCAAAGTTGCCTGCCTGATACTCAGCTGATAGGAACGCCGAAGGCTTCGCAGAGTGCAAATTTATCTCACATTTCGCAGTTAGTTTCCCAGAGTTTCCGAGCAATAACTACAAAATGTTCCTCGTGAAAGTTTGGACAGTGTTGTTAATAGTCAATTTCTGCAGTGGGAATTTTGTTAATCCATACCCCAGGCTGAAATATCGTCCTCTTTCCGGAGCCGATGATGTCGGAGAGCCCCTCTTTCTCACACCCCTCATACATTCAGGGCAACTCGATGAAGCACGAAATCTCTCCATTGTTCGTCACCCCGAGATGAACTTTGCCCCAAGTCACTCGGGTTATCTCACTGTAGATCCCAAAACAAACTCCAACCTCTTCTTCTGGTACTTCCCCGCCAAAGTGAGCCCCAAAGATGCTTCGGTTATTGTATGGCTTCAGGGTGGACCAGGAGCATCTTCGCTCTTTGGACTCTTCACCGAAAATGGTCCATTTGAATTCACAAAATCGGGAAAAGTTGCACCAAGGAAGTATTCGTGGCATCACAATCACCACTTGATCTACTTCGATAATCCCGTGGGGACTGGATTTAGCTTCACAGACGACGACAAGGGCTATTCCACCAATGAAAACGAAGTGGGAATAAATTTGTATGAAGCCCTAAGGCAATTCTTCATCATCTTCAGTGATATCCAACCCAATCCATTTTGGGTCACAGGAGAGAGTTACGGTGGGAAGTATGTCCCTGCTGTAACCCACAGGATTCACAAGATGAACGAACACGCTCAAGAAAATGAGAAGATCAACCTAACAGGTAAATTTATTATTATTTTTTTGTAATTTAGGGATGATATGATAACTTCTTTTCGATAGTATCGACTGGATCGACTGTCGATTCTGAAAAATTGAATTGATAGCTGTACTTTTTGTACTTAATATAAATATTTGTCAACCATCACATTCTTTTAAGAACGGTACAATCAATTGTCGAATAACGTTTAAAAATGCGTCATTAACTTAGTTAAACACTTAGGGAAAGTGTGCCAAATTCCGGCCAGCTTGCAATTTCGGCCACCTTTTTTTTCCTCGAATTTCCATAAACTTTTAAATTTTACGTACTCTAGAGATTATACAATGCAATAGAATAACAAAAAATGTAGCTTCGACAAACGAGATGACGTGAAAAGATATTGGAAGAATTCCCGGAGGGCAAGGAACTATGAGAATGAAGGTGGCCGAAATAGGGCACCAAAGCTATGACTACATTTTTATTCATTTTAAATTGTATTAAGAATGATTTTGGAGTAAATAAAGACGATAAACTGTCAACAAGGTTCTAACCAACACTCCTTCAAAAGAAGTAATAAAAAAAAATAATTTCTATTAAAGATATTACATTTCAAACTTGAGACTTTGGCGCTTGCATGCACATGGCACACTTACCCTAAGAATGATTTTAGAGTAAATAAAAACGTTAAACTCTTTACAATGTTCCAAGCAACACTCTTACAAAAAAAAAGAATAAAAAAATCAATTTGTATTTAAAATATTACATTTCAAACTTAAGAGTTTGACGCTTGCAAGCAACTATGCCGAAATTTGGCACACTTACCCTAAAAACCCGAGCCAAAAAATCACGTAAAATACCAAACTGGCGTAGTTTCGGCCACTTTGAAATTATGTATGTAATCTTCGGATAGTCAATGAATTAATTTTGCTTTCAAATATTTATTCATTTTAGGATGTATGTCACAAAATGTGACAGATCGATTATGTTTCTAGCAGTCTTACGATTTGTGGTGAAATACAAAAGGTTCCCATTCGGTGTTTTTTTATGAAAATTGATTTGTTTTCAATAAAGATTGTTTCTGTTTATGTTAAGAGTGAATCAATCTTTAAATTTCGGGTAAAATTTCCCAGCTGGATCCTGTATTTCGCGTAAAAAAGTATATACTTTGTGAGCACCTCTCCGGTGGAGGTAGTGTTGGATATTCTGGCAACATCTTTTGCTGTCCTAAATTTCTTATTCATTTTGTATTTTGTTTTCAATTTCTGAGTTCTACAATGTCCAGAGAAAAAAAAAAACCTTCGCTTCTAAGAAAAAGATGATGTGGAAAAGGCCTTGGAAGAGTTCAGAAAGAGCAAATTGCTACGGGAATCTGCGCGTAAATTTGAAAATTTTCTATCTGTTGCGTCACAAAAGGTGGTCAGAAAAAGAAATGGCCGGTATTTCACACAAAGTGGCCGGAATACTACCCAAAGCAATGTCCATATTATTATTAATTTTTCAATATTTTAGGAAGTGATTTAAAGAAAACAAAGATGATAAACTAGTTTTCAAGGTTCCACACAACCCTCCCGAAAAGGAAGTAACAAAAAATATCAATATGAATTAAAAATATTGCATTTCAAACTTAGGACTTCGGTGCTTATTATGCAACTATGCCGAAATTTGGCACACTTACTCTAAAATGCCAGTGCTGATATTATCGACAAAATTTTTTTTTCAATAGTTTTTCGTTCCGTAAGAATTCTAGGACTCATAAATTAATTTCACACTTTGACAAGGATTTCAGGACTCATATCAATATATTTTTCTGTAAAATTTTCAAATTCTATATTATAGTTTGCGCGTTCTTTTAAGAGAGAAGGTCTTATATTACTTAATTTTTAATGATTATTTTAACATTTCCACGTATTTTTTACGATTTTTTCGAATCGTGCCAAAACTCAAAAAATGTTACCATTTTTCAGGTCATGTAGTATAAGCCATTCAAATGTCCATTTCGGATGCCAACTCCATATAAAAAAAGGTGGCATCTTACGCCAATTTGGTATACTCCGCCCATTTCTTGGTTTTTTCCCTATTTTTTAAATAATAAGTTACTACCTTTTTTTGCTACTAAACGAAAGCTAATTAAATTCTCTACACATTCGTGTTATCACTTTAGCATAATATTGAATAGAATTCCTACTGTGAAGCTCTAAACTTAAAATTGGAGTAAAATGCCACTTTGGGTTTTAAAAGTGTTAATTTGATATAGAATTATCGATACTATCGAGTCGATAGTATCGAAAAGTGATCATTCCACCCCAGGATTTGGAAATTATCTCTGAATCCTTCCTTTTCTCAGGAATGGCTATTGGCAATGGACTGAGTGATCCGCAGCATCAACTGAAGTACGGAGACTACTTGTTTCAGCTGGGTCTGATTGATGCTCATGGCCGAGACACATTCCATGAGTACGAGAAACGTGGCGAAGATGCAATTCATAAGCGTGACTTCGATACTGCCTTTGAGATCTTCGATGAACTCATCAACATGGATCAGCTGCCCTCGGGGAGCCTCTTCAAGAATCTCACGGGTTTCGAGACGTACTTCAATTACCTCAAGAGCACCGACAGTGGCATCGACGACCAGCACATGGGGGACTTTCTGCAGCGTCCGGATGTCCGAAAGGCCATTCACGTGGGCAATAACACCTTCCACGACACTTCCGGCGAGAACAAGGTGGAAGAGCACCTCAAACGCGACGTGATGGATACCGTGGCGCCGTGGGTGAGTGAAATCCTCGCAGAGTACCGCGTGTGTATCTACAACGGTCAACTGGATGTAATTGTGGCCTATCCGCTGACTATAAACTACCTGTCGCAGCTCAAATTCAAGGATCGTGACACTTACCTCAAGGCTCCCAGATACATTTGGCGCGTTGACAAGGACATTGCCGGGTATGCCAAGGAAGCGGGAAATCTCGTTGAGGTCTTGGTGAGAAATGCTGGACACATGGTGCCGGCAGATCAGCCCAAATGGGCTATGGATCTCATCACTAGACTTACTAGCTCAAAATCATTCGCAGATTCCTAAAAACTTCTGGAATCATCATTCACATTAATCGTGCTTTTTCTTTTTAAATAATTAATTTCATTTCAGAGGCTCTCTACCTTTATAATTAATTACAATGAGTATCTTTATAATCAATTTTAATTGAAATAGAAACTTATTTTTTCTAATGAGATAAAATTATTTGTTATCCTGTCGCATTGACTGATAATCACAAATCGATATCCCTTACCGTTTTCTCTAAATGTGTTTATGTAACCGATAGATACTTTCCGGAAGTACGAAAGCCACGAAAATCGATTTTTGAAACATCCGTTCTCGATCACGATTTGCAAAAAGCAATAGTTTAACTTTTTTTTTTATGAATTCATTTTATTTTATTCCACGTATATATTACAAAATTTATTGTATTCCGAACTGCAACTATGCTGTCGACTTTTATGCTGCAAAGTAAATACCAAAGATGATTCCAGGCAAAGGTCTGAAATACATTAATTAATACAAAAAATATAATTTTTATTTTTATATTTTTATTTACACTAAATTTTTTATCTCAAACAGTTTTTTTTAACTATAAGTTTCCCAATAATAGAATAATTTTAGAAGGTTTCGGATTATGAACAATATTTTCAATAATTTTCTTCAATATGGATACGATTTGAAAAAGAAAACACGATTTACGGAATCTTCTATTATGAATTTTCTGTGAGGTTTATCCACTCAAAGAGCTGTTAAAAGTTAAATGAACATTTGAATCTGAACGGAAACGTTTTCAATTCGCTCTGCCCTGAACAAAACCATTCCATTTACTTGCTCCGTCCCCAACAAAGAGCATCAGAATGGACGATAATAATGGTTTGCACTTTGAAACACTAGGGAAAACTTACGCCTAACCCATAATTCAATTTAGTTTCATATATATTTTTTAGAACTGTTGATTTCCTAAGCGAAAATTCACATGGATTAACAGAGCTAAAGCTGAAAGCAGTATATTAGCAGTATCCCAAAAGACACTCCCAAAACCGTTTAGGAGAAAATCAAAAAAAAAATTCAGGTAGGGGAAAGTACTCTCCCTTCGAACGTTCGTGCCTTCTAATGTGAATTTCTTTTATTTCTCCTAAGAGTCTTTAACATAATAATCAATAATTAATAACAAGTTGACTAATATTTTATAGAAATGTGTAAGTCTCATAGGAAAAATTAAGGAAAATTCACATTATTCGAAGGTATCAACGTTCGAAGGGAGGGTGGTATCCACATCAAACCTTACACTATCAGAGAAGTGGTATTTAAGAAACTCTGCGTACTCCATAGAAGACGAGATCAGTGACTTAGAAGTAACATTCGAAGAAACTTCCAGTGATTCTCATTTGTGGAGCTTAGAAGCAAAATGGAACATATCCTATGGCTAAAGCATAGGATATGTACCATTTCGCCTCTGAGCTCCACATTTGACCGTTGTATCAGTTATACAAAAAATAGTTTAGCAGTGTCCAATACTGTCCCTATAGCCACAGCACTTCTGAACTGAAAATTCCCTTTTCAATGTTTGAACTCCAATACACTTTGAGTAACGCTAAAAAAATCAACTGGCCCCGATATTTTGTTTTTGTTGGGATACACCTTCTCTTCACATTCAACAGAATGGACTGCTCAATGGTAGGGGGAAGTGGGGCACCTTTGAAATTGGGATTTTTCACCTATTTTTAAATAAAATTAAGCCTTATCGTGATATAATTTAGGTTCTCAATCTGTTTTTGCACCTAAGTTAAATTACGATAAGACTCAATTTTATTAAAAAAAAAAAAAATAGGTGAAAAATTTCAATTTCAAAGGTGCCCCACTTTCAAAGGAGCCCCACTTCCTCCTTAGTGTTCTTTTTGACCCTCTAATTTGGAAAATGTTTGACAACAGAAATCAATCACTATCTCGTCGATTGTATCAGCAACTGTGCTAACTGAATTTGCTTTGTGTCTGCATTCACAAGCAAAGCATCGCTGCACGGCATTTGAAACGAATGCTGGCACAAAGCAAATTCAGTTAGCACAATTGCTGATCCAATCGACGATCTGCGCATTTGTTAGTGCATCAAGAGAAGCATTAACCAACATTTCCAAGAAAAAGGAATCATCCAGAATATATGAAAATTTCTTTCGAGGAATCAGTCACATTTTTCAACGAAAAAGGATACATGGATACAACAACGTTCCTCAAAATAAATGGCAAAATAAATGGCCCTGAAACTGGCCGAAGGCCAGTCGAAGCTTTGTTTCTTGGCTATATATTTGTAATTTACAGATGGATTTCGCATACGCCAAAGTGGTGCCCAGTGAGGATACGGATGCTGAAAAAAATTAAGGTTAGTATTTTTTTTTTAATATCGGTGTTACTGGAAATTGTTCGGAAAATCTTGGTTTAAAGCGATGTGAGATTGTTATGTAAATAAAAAAGACAACTATAAAAAACATTTGAAATAGTTTTCACAATTTAAATATTTAGTTTGTATGCATAATAAATTAAAATTAAAGAAGCATAATACCAAACGTACAATAACTTTTGTTTAGTAAACATGTTTTTGACATTTCAATGAGAGTGAGATCTAGATCTAGTCATCTCGCTCATTCTCACGGGAAATTTCGAAAACATGTTTACAAACAAAAGTTATTGTGTACTGGTCATAAAAATATGAATAATTCACATGCTGTCTTTGGCCCATTCAAAACATATTGTGCCAAAGAATTTTGATTCTTGGAGGCGCAGGAAATCGAATAAATCCACATAATATTTCAAGATTTTCTACGGACCCCACTCAAAAAAACATGAAGAGAATTTCTATATTCCCTGATCCATGCCATATGGTGAAATTAGTGTATTCGGATGGATCACAAATTTATTTAAAATATGTCTAAAACATCCACGAGTTATAAAAATCAATGGGTCTGCATCTAGGTAACAAACTGAGAGATTCACATATTAATTTTACGAGTGAAAAAATGAACTAGTAGGTTAGTACAGCTTTTAAGTGAAGTGAACCTGTGGCGGATGCTATAGATCATTGTAGAGAGGATCTCAAATCACCACAGTTCCGAAGAAGTAAAGCAACGTCCAATTTCATTCGGTTGCTTTATGACATTTTTGATATCTTGAACAGGCGCCATCGGTCTGATTTTGGGTATGGTTCAAAATTTAACTCCATGGGTTGATCGAAACCATTACAGTAGAAAGCCAGTGATAAGCCCAAATTAGCTTATGCTAGCTGAAATTCTTTACAGGCAATCTCGAAGTGCTTGTAACTCCGAATGCGTGCAAATTCTTTTGTGAGTTGAATATTGGAGGTCAAAAATCGAGTCGAGCAAATTATTCCCGTCAACAGAATTGGCTTGACGAAATTCTTTACCCCGCAATTCAACTCACAATCGAATTTGCACACACTTCGAGATTGCCTGTAAAGAATCTCAGCTACCATGAGATTTTATGAACTTATCAGTGCTCATTTGCATTTCTTTTTATTTTGAAAAAAAAAAACATGAAAATGGCTTTCACTTCTGCGGAACAAATATTTTTGGTCACAACAGAAATAATTATAATTATAAATACCGCGCGAGTATTGCCTGCTAGTCAATCTGTCTGTTAATTTCACGTAGAATTATGTTCAACAAACTCAAGAAGATGCCGATGCAACACAAGAAGACGATGGTGTTTTCTTTAAGACACGAAATTCAGTGTCGTAGTCGTATACGACAGCCCTCATCTCGTTTCTCAGCCTGAGATACAAGAAAAGGTACCTCATTCTGAGGAAAGAAGGAACCGGGGTACTAGGATCGAGGCTATACAGCAGCAGAATTTATTACACAACGATATAAAACAAACACCTACCCTAGAAGACATCACGAAATTATTAGACAAGTTTTTGAAATGAAGGAAAAATTTTACTATGTCAATATCCAGTAGTCATCATGATCATGTTTTCATATCCACGCAAGCAGAAGAATAAAAACTCTTCATGGATTTTTCTAAAAGTAGATTAAGTCGGCTTAAACCTATGGCTTAAGCCGACAAACGGCTTAACGCAATTACAATTTTAAAAAAAAATATATATATTGGACCACATTCCCATCAGTATCCCACTAAGCCGTCTCTCGGCTTAAGCCGTATGTCTGTGTAGGGCATTATTACCTCTTACAAACTAGAGAAATTTATGTTCATATTGAAGAGCTTTTCCTACACAAGTGTAGGGAATTTGCTTCAATATGGACATAAATCGCCCTAGTGTAGAGGCATTTTTTTTTTAATTAGGGGTTCATCTATAAGATGATTGCCCCATTAGAGGCAATTAGGACCGGAAATGCATGCAAGGGGTTTGACCAATACTAAGAAAATTCTTCAAAATTTTTTACGCAAATAGAAGCATGCCTATTGGTCTCTACACACTATAGAAATTTCTGTCCATATTGAAACGAATCCCTTACGATTGTGTAAGAAAAATTCTTCAATATGGACATAAATTTCTCTAGTGTGTGTATTTGTGTAAAAATCATGAAATAAGAAAGTGTTAAATGTAATGATGTCTACACACTAGTAGCAATTTTCGTAAAAAATTGCCACTTTTAAAAAAATCTAACGTTTCTGCCTACAAGGATAGGGGAAATTTTCTTTAAAGCATTTCTTAAAGAAATTTCTACTAGTGTGTAGAGGCCATAAGAACTCACCAGAGAAGTTTTCCTATTATTTAAAGATGTCCTTTATTGGAGAGGAATAAAAATTACATACGAACAATATTTTGAACAGTCTGTGGAAGATCAAAGTGAATAGCGGATTTCATATTTTTGCTGTTGAAGTTGCAAAGATGTATTGCAGTTATGGAACAGGGGAAAAAGGCCATGTAGTTTTCTACACCCATTATCTAGAAGGGGCCGAAATATCATGAGGATTGCTTCTTCTATTTAACTTCGGTATTAGGGTTTTCAAAGAACCAAAAGCCAAATTTTACTAGAGAAATTGTCAGTTTATTGCTAGGGTACAATTGACTAACCAGTCGCAGTGTCCAGGCCTGTTTTGCGACCACTTAAACGTATAAATAAGTAAGTAATGTGCTGGCAAGGGTTTGTGTGCTGATGAGGCGTCTGTGCAATGCATGCTTTTATCAAAAGATACACCACCATATCCTTGCCGAGCAACACTAATTCATAGATATTCAGAATCTGTATTTCATAGTGTAATACAATTCTTTCCAAAAGTACTTTTTTAAAAGTATATTAGACCACATAATGGAATAATTTGCAAAAGTTTGTACACAAAAAGAATCTTGAAGGACGATGTCCGTCCAAAAGCATTTTTTTTTTAATTGCGTAGACCGCATAATGAAATAATTTGCAAAGGTTTGTATACAAGAAGAATTTTAAAGGATTAAATTAATGAATAACCTACACACATCAAGTATACACATAAAGATAATAAAGTTGAATTTTCAACATATAGCAAGGGGTTACGTGGGTCACAAATAACAAACCTCAGGATCTTCCATAATAGCATAATAGAAGTGTTTAATTCAAGCTATTAAGCGTAAGAAATTATAACATTTAAACTATATTTTCTGGAATGTCTAGTGAAGTGAAAACACTCGAAACACTCCGAAAATGTGCAATAAGAAAAAGGAAAATCCCTGTGGCTGCAAAAAGACATGCGGTGTATCTCACTGACAATATCATGCTCATTTATGACCGCCGGAAAATGTCGCAATGTCTGGATTCTGATTAGTATCTTACAATTGTTTTTAAATAACTAAAGAAATTGCAATATATTTTTTACAATTGTAGTCCCGTTCAAGTGAATTCTGGGAGGCGGAAGCTCAAAATTTCAGTTGGAATTTCGAGTCACTCGAGAGACATTTAGCTTCCTGGTTAGGAGGCTTCGAAGACACCTTGTGGGCCAATACTAGGTTTCGGAAAGCTATATCAGTCGAAAAACGATTAGTCATCAGTTTCGTTCGTTGGATCAGGACCTGTGCTTACTGCATTTTCTTTGTGTCAACATTCGTTGCAAACGCAGCGCAGCGATGCGTAGCGTACAACGAATGCAGACACAAAGCAAATACAGTTAGTACAGTTGCTGATCCAAACAGCTCTGCCGTATCTCTTGCGTATTCCCCAAATTTTTCTCGATCTATTTCTTTCAAGACACAAATTGTCTTTCAAGAATCTTTCTTGTAACACTTACTCTTGTATAACATATTTCACCGTAAATGATGGAGTAACTAGATTTTACCAGATATTATAGCGCTCTTAGCAGTAGCTGGTTAAATCTATAGTTACTCCATCATTTACGGCGAAATTTGTTATACAAGAGTAAATGTTACAAGAAAGATTCTTGAAAGACAATTTGTGTTAGAATCTTGCATCTTTATCACACAATAACTGATTTTCGGGTAAGCTTTATTATTTTTGATGACTTTGAAATAGATTATTTTTGTACCTTGGAAGATGTCAGCAAGAAATGATGAAATATTATTTGCAGAATGGATTTCTCAAGGAGAAATCTTTTTTCCATTCTTAGAGAAAAAAAGCATAAAGCCCCCCACATACAAATCAAACACTTGCAAGACCGCGTGTCTCATGCCTAGAGATGGCACATTGAAATTGTCACTGACATTTCATAGTGAAAATTCATGAAAGTCACAGTGAATATTCACCGAGTGAAAATTCATGAAATTTCACGATTAAATCCGACCATTCCCGAAGATTCACGATGTGATATTCACCACCGAAATTCACCATCACTTCTTTCGCGCGGTGCGTCCATTTTGGTATTTCTCGCGCTTCAGTGTGTGAAATTGTGATTCGATTCCATTCGATAATGAAGCCCCGTGGAAGAGTTTGGGGACATTTTACATCTGAAGGGGGCACCAAGAAGCAGAAGTGTTCTTTCTGCGACTGGTGTATCACCGAAAATGCCTTTCGTATGAAAGAACACTTGCTGCTGAGGTGCCCCAACGTACCTCCAGAGGTGAAACAAGCTTTTGATGAAGGTAAGAAAACCTACAAATACTTTCCAAGACGGTAAGAAAATCTGCAATAATCTAAATATTTTTATTGTTTCCATTAGATACAAAAGCGTCACCGAAATCTGGAGGTGCGACAAGCAAAAAATCCCCGGCGGAAAAGCAGCAGGCGTCGGCAAGGGTGGCTATTTCCGAGGAACAAAAGGTGAGTGTTTTTTTTTAACTTCCTACTTCACTGGCAAGACGGGCAAAAGGTGAAATTTATCCATCAGATGTTTCCGGAACTCCGTAAACATCCCATTTTATCGTATTTGCCCGTTTTATCAGTCATTTCACGACGATGAGCTATCTGGAGAATACTCTCAGTGCGCTTGAGTCGCTTGAGTACTATTTCCAACTGGAGGGCTAATGTGAGTGACAATAGTTCCAATTTCTGTATGTTAGCTCCAAACGCTCCAAACATAAAATTTCTCCAAAGAAATCCCTCCACATAACCTCATTTTTAGGTTTTATTTAGCAGAGGAAATATAGAAGTAGAAACTGTAGAATTGAGCAGAAGATTTGGTACATGAACCATCTTCCTGACAATCACATCCTAATAGCAGGTATCCTCTGTACAATGTGCATACAATTACGTCTCAGCTAGTCTCAGTCTTGAGTAGGAAATAGGAAATCTCAAGAGGTTCAGGAAGGTAAAAAATCATTCGAATCAGCATTTATGAGAACATGGGGTTTCAACAATGGGGAGCAACAACGACACACGTAAAGTGTTTGGTAGTTTGTCATCATGAAAGAATAAAATTTCTATTTATAGTCCAGATTTTCCACCTGATAGCGAAATACAGCCCGGCTGATGGAATCCCTTTCCTTTCCCTGTTCGCGGGAAATTTAGATTTCCCGCCTCTCGCTCCAAGCAGCCTTTTACTGGTGGTAGTTTTGTTGCCCGCCGTGTGGGGGATTGCCTGACAGAAGACACTATCAGTCAGTCGCGATAACATGGCCTGGAAGTGTTCGGATGGGGGCACAGAGCTGGGTCTCTGCCGGGCAATTAGCCGCGATAAGCTTTGGCCTCCCTGAGGAATCTTTCAGAGCAGAAACCCGACAACATAGTAGATATCATTGTGAGTATAATATTTAAAATTAAATTACATTTATTTTTCATAGTGCGCGATGTGAGTTAGGACGTTAGGAGAGTAGGGAGTGTCAGGATTGGGGAATTGAGGGATATTGGAGGAGCAGGGCAGGTGCTAGAAGGTGTCGCGGCTGGATTTAATTGTCCATAGCATAGCGTTGGGTCCATTCACGAGCATTGCAAATGGCTTCGGTCTCATTGATCTTCCACAGTTCAGCAACATCATTTGTTAGTGGATCATCGGGACTTAGGGCACTGAGTAAGGCTTGGATCGATAGGAGGACAATGCGAATCTGAAGGACTTGACTCCACCTGTCCTTGAGAATGTCCAAACAAATTCGATATTGGGATAATAGATCTTAGTGATGAAGCGAACCTTTGGTGCCTACAAGGGACAATCTTCCGACAGGAACAATTCCAATTTAAAGAGGTCCCCCTCAAATCGACTATCCTCCGGATCCGTGACAATCACATGAATGTACCGGGAATTGCTTTCGTCTGGTACACAGCAATGATACCATGCACTGGCTCTTGCAGGAGACGCTGTGTCTTCTTGATGATGCGCCTTGGTAGTACCGCCATCTACGCAGTCCCCGTAATTTATGAACACCGCACCACAACCACACAAAAAACTCCTGGATTGCTCCGTTCCTTTCCTAACCCCTGCTACAATTTACCCAGAGATTTCTGTTTGGCGTGTTTATCTTTCTGGATAGTCGTCTTTATAGTCACAAAATTCCTTGGTCACCTGGATCAATTACCTGAATACACAATGAGCCCCCAATTCACCAGTTTATGCCTCTGGGTAAGACATGATGATGAATTTTTCGTAGTCTAAGACACGTTTTCATCTCCAAGAACTCACGATAGTCTTCACGGTTGTCCAAATTATTCCCCCGGCAGAAAGGTATTTTTGCTCCTGGACATATTGCATGAAGTGCAGGATCCTTCTATAGAACTCGATGACGTGTTGCTTGGATATCTGCACTGCTCTTCTTCCCTTCATCCCAAATAAGATTTTCCGGAGAGTATGTAATTAACACTCGTATTCTACCCAAAATTCCTTTCTTTTCTTCTTCGTCTGCCAAATTAATACACTGTGAGAAAAAGGGGTGGCAAAGCGTCCGAGGCTTTGCGAGTTGCACGAACTCTCTCGAGGTCGAGAGAGCTCTGTCAAGATCATGCGAACCATTTCAAAATTTTCCTTCGTGGTTTTCAAAAAATGGCAGGAATCGGCTCGAAAGCTCGAGAGATTTTTAATTACAAATGAAAAGTGGCTAGATAAGAATTTGAAACTACCTGGCAATATAATTCGACCACTTTATACCAATATGACGCCAAAGAGATCATCAACCGTAGGGCGAAAGCCGAAACCTTTTGTAGAAAGTAGCAAGCGCTCACAAAGGAGAAAGGCTGCCACGATACGACAACAGTATAACAGGTATGAGATTGCCTATGCCGCTCAGACATCACTGAGAGCAGTTGGCCAAAACGATGCGGCTACCATTGTTAAAGAAATCAAAGACACAACACCAGAGGGCCAATTTTTGAAATTCTCACTCGCACCCGCGAGCTCTTTAGTGGCCGAGAGAAGTTGACTCGCACACCCCGCAGATTCTTGAGTACGTGCAACGAGTAGTTTATGTTTTAAAGAAGTCGTTACAGAGGGATTTGAATCCGCGGGGTGTGCGAGTCAATTTCTCTCGGCCACTAAAGAGCTCGCGGGTGCGAGTGAGAGTTTCAAAAATTAGCCCTCAGAGCGTGGAAGAAAAATTCTTATGGCATACAAAACCTCAAGCGCAAACGCTGGGATAAGACCATATACACCAGACGAAGCTCTGGCCCTTATGATTGATGGTAAATTATCTACGCATCAATATAAGCTTTTCAGGTCCCAAGCAAAAGAAAGAAATACTAACTTGTATCCCTCATACTATTCTGTGAAGGAAGCAAAACGCCGTTGTTACCCTCCTCCAGAAAATATTAAAATCACAGAGAGTAGTGAAGAAATAAGAGTACAAATCTAATTTTAGATAATTCAACAGTCTGATTCTGTGTATTTTTGCCTCTATAGACAATAAGTACAGAAATACCCCAACTATTTAAATAATTTTTTTCTGCTCGAACGCCAAGAGACAGCAGATTTAACAGTCGTGTTTTTATTTTTCAACTTCTCTTCGTCCTGGCTGCCAAACGGTAAGAGATATTGCCTTCTGGTCTTCGGTGACCCCCCCCCCCCCACCCGCAAGTCAAAAATCTTCATCCAACTCTAACTTACATAAATTACCCCCAAACCCTCCTAACCCCTCCAAAAGCATGTTTTTTAACTGCAAAAAATTGGCCTTGGCAATTTCGTTCAATTTTGGATATGTTTTAGAGATTATCCAGGCGAACATTTCGTCCATATACGAAAATATGAAATAACGGTTTTTCAAGGTCAAACGTTAAAAAGACACTAGAATGCGTATTTATCACGCAAATGGGGTCTTGTTTGGGGTCGTTGGAAAGGTCTTGGAATTTCCGACAAAACTAAACCGGTTTCAATCGGTTTTGATAAGGTGATGAACCGGTTCATAACCGATAAAAAAATTTTATCTGAAAATCAATCCTATTACTTTTAAAACATTTTTGGGGGATCTTTTGAGAGATTTATGAATCGGTTAAAATCAGTTGAGAACCGGTAAACGGTAAATGATGCGGAAGTACTTTTGCGGTATAGCATCTAAGTCACGAGTTGTAGCATTTCGCAAAGCTTGGGACGCTTTCCCACTCATTTTGCATAGAAATCATTGCAACAGATAATCGAAAAAGCTCCGTTCAAAATCCAAAAAACATTATGTTTTTAAAACAAGTTTCCTTCCATAGAATATACCCAAAGTTTGTTAAATACGCGACGTATCCATATTGAAGAATATACAATTGAAAGATCACATTCTATTTTTCTTTCTTTCCTTAACGAATCAAACAAAAAATAAAAAAAGAATTTGAAATGTCCTACCTTATGGGAAACATCTACATTAAGTAATTCAGGAGAAATGATCCTCTCGATCAGCTCCAATGCCATCAGTGCCATCTTCCAAGTTTGAGAACAGCAGAAAATGCGATGGTCGATGGATTTCGTGATAGAATTCCTTGGGATTCGCCAATTGCAGTTCATACTTCATATTGGCATCATGGCGAACACCCATAAAATTGTAATTCCAACTGCCCTGGGCCGGTACCATAAAGAAGCCCAGAAATTTGTTAGACAGCAGCATTTGCACACGTTCATAGTGACTGGGTAAGTAGCCTTTTGGATTGTTTCCTTTATCAGTATTCTTAGCGCCCCACTCAAAGCCCGACGGAGTCAATTTGTAAGCTGTCAGCGAACAAGAGCCAGGAGTAAATGAACATGTTATGATGATAGTCTTCTCACCGTCCCACGTAGGATTCTCAGACATGACTTTGGCATGTGTCGTGATGTCCTGAGGTGAGAGTTGTGGCAATTCATTGGGTTGCGTATGAATCCAACCCAATGGTTCCATATCACGCAAATACTGGTGCGATGGCAACTGATTGGGCAAGTTGATGGTTTGATGGGTGCCCCATTGTGGCGGCATCACAATACAGCGAATCTCTTTAACCTAGATTAAGAAGCAAGAAAAAAAGGACAAACCTATAGCCCAATGGAAAAAAAAACTTGCATAATGATAAATAAAAATCATAATAATATAAAAACTTTAAAACCAGTGATAAACCTAAATAGAGGTGCGATTCCTTCATTGCAAATTTGGATTGTGGCAAACTCGAACAATATTTAAACATAAATAATGCAAATTTCGTTTAATAATTCTTAAACTGTGTGTTATATTACCGTTATTAATAAGAAAAATTGGATGAGAAATGCATAAGTGTCTGAAAATCTTTAAAAGTCGATCATCTCGGAAACTATGAGAGATAGAGGTCTCAAATTTTACATCCATTTAGAACCTCTGTTAGCGACCCGTGAGAATCCGCGAACATATTCATTACCCACGAAAAATACACGCCCCGCGAAAATCCGCGAAAAAATTCGGGCTCCGCGAAAATGCGCGAAAAAAATTCGCGCCTTGGGAAAATCCGCGAAAAAATACACGACCGGCGAAAATTCGCGAAAATATTCGTGCCCCGGGAAAATCCGCGAAAAAATTCGCGCCTTGGGAAAATCCGAGAAACAATTCACGCCCCGCGAAAATTCGCGCACCTCGAAAATCCGAGAAACAATTCACGCCCCACGAAAATCCGCGTCCCGCGAAAATACGCGAAAAAAAAATAGCGCCCCACGAATATCCGCGAAAAAAATCGGGCCCCACGAAAATCCGCGAAAAAATACGCACTCCGTGAAAAACCGCGAAAAATACTCGTCACGCAAAAATTCGCGAAACAAATTCGTGCCCCGCTAAAAATTTCTCTCTCTACTCTTTTCAGACGAGTTGTTTAGAATCTTGGCAAGCTATTTATCATCTCATTTTTAGTAAAATTATTTTTAATACGTTTAAAAAAGAATTGATACGTAGAGGTGAATTTGACTCGAATTTTGGACAACTTGGTTATTAATTTGGACAACTTGGCTGTAAATTTGGACAGCTAATCCGCCTCAACAGGATGCCCATTGTTCTTCATTTCATAAACCAATCTTATCCTCTTCCTGTTCATGTAAGGGAAACGTAGAATGTCACAAGAAGCCCGGAAACTTTCCATATCATTCATTAAAGTGAGTTGACTTCGGTACTCCAATACGTACGGATTCGCTCATTCTCTAGCCTTTCCGGGAGCCTTTCAACGAGCACTACATCTCGTTCGTTAGAGATGATGCTCCTTTGTTTCTCCAGGCATTTGTCCAACTTAGTCATCACAAAAGCTAAAACTTCACGAAATTTCGTGAGAAAAACACCTGTCCAAAATAAGGAGTCTCACCTCACCGGTAAATGTCTTAAAAAATTTCCCATTTTTCACACGAAAAATCTAATTCACAAGGCAAATTTCACTTCAGATCAAATTTACAAATCACCACTAACGTGAATCAATACAATCTTCAATGAATATTCAATGATATCACTCAAAAAAGCGAAGAAATATTGATATTACTTCATCACAGCTAAATAATGACCAGCGTACAATAACTTTTGTTTGTAAACATGTTTTCGAAATTTCCCATGAGAATGAGCGAGATGACTAGATCTAGATCTCACTCACTCTCATTGAAATGTCAAAAACGTGCTTACTAAACAAGAGTTATTGTGCGTTGGGCATAAGACTGAAGTAAGCCACGAAGTTCTGTCATATTTCTCGTAAGCAATTGCTCACACTGAATTTTCAACAAAGCAATTTCAACTCAAATCATATTCAAAATTTAACATATTTAGTGTCAAAATCTTCCAAAAAGAACAAATATTTAGATAGAATTCATTATTCATCAAATATTGGAATAGAAATCCATCATATTAATCAATTTATTTTTAGTGTCCAATTTTATTCTCAAAGTGTCCAAAATAAGAAACTAGACAAAATTATGAGCCTTTCCCCTATGTCACCTTACAAATCTTCGAATACAGGCTCACTATGTAGAGAGAGAGAGAGAGAGAAAGGGAGAGTGAGAGAGTGCTATATTATATGGGAAAAGCTTGTCCGACGCCGCTTCTCTCGCTTTTTTCCCGCCTGACGCTATTAGCAAATTTTCTTAAAATTGAAATATTTAAAGTGAAATATCTCGAGAACTGCTCGACGAATGTCTTAAATATATATATTTTTTTAAATTGGTATAAATTTTCTGGGCTACAACATAAACATAAAATTTTCGAAATCGCATGCTTCGATTTTGAGTTAAACTACAAAACGTGATTTTTAGCCGGTTTTTCAAAAAACTAATGGCACAGGAATCGTCGTACGCGCGAGTAGATATATTTTAAAAAAATATGAAGATATCTCTTTCCAAACCAGAGATATTGCGTACTACGGACGGCCGGCCGGATCCGAAATTGCCGGCTTATGATTTTCGGCATTAGGGATGTTCAAAACATATACCCTGTGAATTTCAGGTCGATCTGAGCACTTTGAAAAAATCCGAGGATTACAATAGGCACAATATGTGTGATTAGAAGGTATCAAACCTAAAAAGAATAAAAACATTTAAATACAAGAAAAAGGTCCTTACCTGAGGATTATCTGGTGGAGAAACTCCATACAAATAACCAGCAATTTGTGCTCTCAAATCTGATATCGTGACAAATTTCTTGAGAACATTCTTAGGCAAGATGTACGTGTATCCTGTTTCTTTGATATCATCAGAACTCACGTAAATGTGATTGGTTCTGAGATGGAGATTTGTCGCTGAAATTGCCCTCACTCGCCACTCAGTCTTCGAACTGAATGTCTGATTCTCGTAATTAGATGTTGTTGATGTTATAATTTCATCACCATGTTTGTTGGTCGTTCGTGTTGTCGTAGCCGTCAATTGACTCTGTTCTTTTGTCTGCTTTTCAATTTCAGCTATCTGTTGCCTCTGTGCCGATGGAGCAGAAATCTCCATGCCCAATATAATATCCCTGATCTCAGATTGTGTCAATGAAGCTACATTGACATTATTTTTCTTTCCATAGTCAGCCAAAATGAGATCCTTCAACTGAATCTCCACCTTGATCCATTCTTCATCTGTCAATGTTGGCCAAATGTGATGGGCTTCAGTAATTGTGGTCTTGTCTGGCTTCAGAATCACTTTGGTGCGTTCAGTATTGACGTGCAGGGCACGGAGGATGAGAATCAAACGTGAGAAGGCTGTGTAGGATGAAATGGTCTTTAACCAATCATCATAGAGATTGAATAGAACCATTTGAGGTTCTGTTGCTTTGAGAATCAAATCTCCAAATTTCTCCACTTTCAAGCATGCCTGGAAGGGCAATTGCAGTTCAGAACCTGAAATTTCGAAAATACATCACAACTGAAAAGCATTCTAAAAAGAAATGGATTATAATAAAAAGCTAGTTGGCATCAACTTTTGTAAAATTTTTGGAAAAATGGAATAAGTTAAAGTAAGTCGAAAAATCCAATTAAACCCCGAAATTCGAAAATCTCTACTGAGAGAGCAAGATTTAACCTAAAATATTTTTGCCTCCTTAAAATTCCACCCCCAAGTGACCACATTCCATTCAAAGATATATCGAATTTCAGACGATTTCTGAATAATGATGTCACGATGTTTACCCATGCGTCCAGCTGTCAATTATTAGAGATCTAAACTAAACTATTTGAGATACCGAATTGGGACTTTCAGAGGACCCCCATAAAGTGGCTCAAGAATTATTAATATGACCCTAACTTTCCCCTACTTTACAGGACAATGTAAATGAAATGAACAGGAAATGGAAATATTTATAAGGATTTTCTGATATATTGCATTTATTCCTTGTTTATTTATTTTTTTTATTGAAGGATCTTAAAAATGGGAATCTTCACATTGTAATGTGTGACGTAGTTTTCACACTCGGGCGTTTGCCCAAATGACTCACAGCTCAGTTAGAGATAACCATTCACCATCTCACAATGCTTAAAATCACGCAAAATTAGGCAGATCAACATTTTTCTGTTACCTTTATTAAGCTCTGCCAATGAAAGTCATTTTTGTATAACTTTTGATTTGTAACCATTTGAGACTTCTCTGGCATGCAAACTGAGATGGAGTTTTTCCACCGTTTTACTCCAGAGTAGGTTGGTTACCAACGCTAAGACGGCGGTGGGCGCATAATTACAAATCTTACATAAAGTTATATTTGTATTGCGTTTTTAAGTCATGGATGAAGAAATATCTATATATCTAATTACATCGTAAAACCAGAGAACACGATTTTCGTACCGTGAAACCTCAAAACCCAATTTTTGCATGACGAAACCCAATTTTTGCGTCGCAAAACCCGATAAACCCGATTTTTGGATAGCGAAACTCGAGAAACCCATTTTCTTCATCACGGGTCACGACAAATCCAAGAATTACATTGCGAAAACCGAGAAACCCAATTTTTGCATAGCGAAACCCGAGCAAACAGAAACCCTATAGGGTATACTGTTAGTATACTAACATTAAAAAGATTAAGTTTCATGTACGGCGGCAATGCGCTGTTTATTTTGCTGTTTTGACAGGTGTTGATAGTGGATGCTCAGAGAAAAATTTTGAACATGGAAGAAATGGGCCATCGTTACGTGATCCAGTACTTGTTTTTGAAAGGTCTTAAGACACCCAATATTAAATCCTGAATTCTACTTAAGGGAAATCAGCTCTTTCGATTTCCACTGTAAATTTTTGGGTAGCAGGGAGTTAAGCGTGGTCCAAAGAGCTTAAATGATGGTCAACGCAATCGTCGCCCTAAAGAGGCGTCCTCACCGGAAAATGTAATGAAAATCCAAAAAATTATATTGAGTGATCGTCGATCGAGTGTGTGAGCTTGCTGGCATGTCAGGCTTTTCAAAAAGTGCCGTACATCGCATATTGACAGAAAATTTGAACATGAAAAGGCTTTGTGCAAGATGGGTGTCGCGTTTGCTCACACTCACTGGAGCAAAAACAGCGAAGGCCAAAATCAAGGAATTGAAGTTCGAACTCTTTCCCCACCACGACCCTTACTCTCCAGATTTGGCCCCATCTGACTATTTCTTGTTCCAAAACATGAAAAAATGGCTGAGTGGACAAAGATTTTCCAACAATAGTGAGGTCGAACTTGCAGTTGACGCTTATTTCGACGACCTGGATGGAACCTACTATAAGATGGGTATAGAGGCTATCCAGCATCGCTGGGAAAAGTGCGTCGAGCTACAAGGACTTTTTTTTTTGTTCTAAGAAACGGTTAAAATGATTCCTTAATGGGTTTTCAACAAGTCTAAATCTGTTTCCAAAATCGGTATTTTGGACGATTTTTTGAGTGATTTGTAAATCGGTTCAAATCGGTTGCGAACCAGGAAACTCTAAACTGCGCATTGAAAAAAAAACTTCGTGAAATCATCGAAATTGTAATCGCAATGTCCATGAAGTGGACCTCTAAAGAACGACGTTTTACCACCTTTTTTTAAAAGTCAGAATCCAGGTGACATTTTGATCCCTAATTCACGGGAAATCGAGAGTGTAGGAGAGACTGGGACAAAAAGTCACATATCGAAAATTTCAAAATTCAATTATATTTCAAGATAAATAAGATAGCGGCTTAAAATTTTTACCACAGATAGCTTCCATAAACCTCATTCAAAGATGTATGTTTCTTATAATTCGAACAAGAAATTTAGAAAATAAAAAATATAAAAATTTTTAGCCCTATTTTTGAAATATTTTCCTTGAAGAATATATTAATTATTACCTATTTATTATTCAAAATTTATGCACTGATGATTATTTCCTAAATTATTATTATTATTATTATTACTTTATTTAATCGCAATAATAGAGTCATCTCTTTTACAATTGTGATAATAAAAAAATCAGAAAAAACAGGAACATAAAAAAATAGAGAATGACAAGAATTTAGAATTAAGAGTGTTCAAGAAACAAATTAATTTGTTCTAAGATCCAGCATGAAGATAGAAATTACGAATAGCAGCCGCAGAAATACGGCAATCACTCGGAAGAGAATTAAACAGAATGACGCCTTTTACAAAAAGCGACCGATAGAGGCAGTCATCTTGAACTTTAGGCACTATGAGTCCTCGAAAACCCTGGCAGAACTCCCCCTAACCAGAAGACACGACAGGTACCCAGGACATCCAGAAATCAGCAAATGGAACAGAAATAGCACTGCTCTCATTCTCAAATGAGATGGTAAATCGCAGCCAACAAATCGTCGGTTCCGAAGAAGACTATTGTAAGTCTACTTATAATAGTATAAAAAGATGGTATGATTCATTGGATGCAGAAACCTTAAATCTATATCCCCACAAAATTTTATGTTAATTAAGATATTCCTGCAAAAGTTACAAGAAAAAAACTTAAAATCAGCGTGCCCAATTATTGAGTTTTTTGCCCACAATTTTGCTATAATTAATTTAAAAGTAGTGTTAAATAGAAGATATTCAATGCGTAAGTATGATAAAATAGTTTCAAAAGCTGAAAGTATACTAATTGCAGTGAAATTAATGAAAATAAATTTTAGCTGTCAAACTTTAAACCTCTTTCCTGTAAAGTTTACATTTTGGACTTACAATAGTCTTCTTCGGAACCGACGAAATATGTGACTGAAGGGGGAGATATGGTCTCGACGGCTTAAGCCGCAGATATACCTAACACAATCTCAATCATTAAACGAAACTGAAAGACGACGGATTGTGTCACTATCCGCCGCAAAGAGCTCTGCTCCATAGTTGAAGAAAGGAAGAAGAAGCGCTCGCTCGAGGATCAAGCGAGTATCATAGGGTGTGATGTCCCGGAAGCAACGAATGACTTGGATTCTTTGAATGCGAAGCCGCTATCAATTTTAGAATTTTACAAAGATTCTTCTCTCAAGAAATCTTTTTCTTAAAAACGATCACTTGGGGTAAAAAGTAACAAAAGGTATGGAGCAAAATGTAACAAAAAAGCGAATCAATTTCTGATGTCTCACGGCACAAAAAAAAAACGTCAATGCCATGTGTCGCGGGTTGTTGTTTGCATGGGTCAAACGATTTGCAGTCTTTTGTGTGTTTTTGTAAAATAGCTTAAAATGCACTTTTCTCGCCCAGATAAAGAAAGTGGTATTTTACAAAGATGTAGATGAATAAATTTTCTATGAAAATATGTCCTCTAGGTATTTTTTCAAATTTACGGAGGTCCGTAACGAAGCTAATCAAAATATGATAATATTCCATGTCTGGCACTATTTGCCCCAGCATTTTTGAAAATAGTCACAAAATTACTTTTAGAAAACGGCTCGATAAATGCATTTCCTTACAAAATAGAAGAAAATGACTTTTACAGAGTTGTAGAGCGGTAAATTTCCTATAAAACTGCGCTAATTAGAAATTTTTGAAGTGCTCGAGTAGCTTGTAAAAAAATAAAATATCCGTTTTGATACTTTTTGCCCCAGTCTCCCTTACATAATAAAAGCCAAATGAGAAATGGAGATAATTCACTGAAATAATTTTTAACTTAAACTAACCTTTGATGACGATATTGGGGAAATCTAGAAGATGCACCTCCAACGGATCCAGCATGCCCTTCCTCGTCACAATAATCTGCTTGGGCTGTTCTTCAACCGGTAACGATCTAATGAGAGCAGCAACTTCTTCGGCTGTCTTCCACTTGGCCAACTGCCCCAAACGCTTCTGTCCTGCCCATACGGAAGTATGGATGATTTTCAGAAAGAGTTGCCCCGTGCGTGGATTGAAGATGAAAATGGCTCCGTTGATGGGCTTTGTAGTCAAATTACCCTCGAATGTCTTGTGAATGGTCACTCGGTAGACATTGGTGTCATCCACAAACCAAATGATCTGATTGGAGAAGAGTTCACCATAGTTCTGAGATGATAAATAGGGTTCTGTTGGTTCTGAACTGTACAACTGTAGTGCTTTGCGGATTCGTTCACGCAGCACATACAGAGCCGGATTGGCTTTCATGATTTTCGACATGGCCTGCTGTATGAGTGGCTTACAGCCTGGAAACCAATTTCCAAAGGCCGAATGAAGGTTGTAGGCCAAATCAATGGCAATCAAAACACCCGTTGGTGATGGATAGATGGACATGTTGTCCGTGGTGTAATCGAGGAATTTTGCCCTTGCATATCGTTCAATATCGTGCGAATCATAATCACCCCATCTCAGCTGAACGTCAATCCAGTATTTTTGTGTTGTAGTATTGTCCATGGTGTCTTTTGTATCAGCCAGAAGTGATGGCCTAGACACATTCCATTTGTAGGCTGGAAATAGTAGAATATCTGCACAGGATGAATTCATTTTGTAAGATTTTCGTGGATGTATGGTTTCTTTCTGGACCGTCTCAATTTCCAATGCATCCAATTCCTGATCAAATACCTGACACAAATCCATCACAATGGACTCATGAATCTTCTGCCACAAATGAGCACGAAAGATTTGAATCAGGGAAATTTTCAATGTGGGAATTTTACCATGCATAAAAATACCCGTAAGATCCAATTGCACCTGGAATCCCACATAAACATTGGCACGATTGATAGTTGGTGACCACCAAAGGGTGAAACGACGATTTGGAATCTGATTGAGACCTGATCTTTGGGCATTTGTCAATTTTTTGTACTTCATCGATTCCTCAAATCCAGACGCCTTCTCCCAGAACAATCCCTCCCACGTTGGGAAGTATGTTCCCTTAAATAGCGTATGTTCCAGAATACCTTCAACGCCACCAAGAGCCTGAATCATATCCGTTCGGTAATTATTCAAATTCCACAATTTTCCATCATGACGCTGATGTGTCCACCAGAAAGGATTTTGTTTCAACACTTGAAATTGCTTAAATTCCGTTCGGATACGCCAACCCTTATCATAGGCCAACGTATGCCTGTCCTTTTGGAAAAGTGTATTAATCCTCGGAATTCCCCGATCCCAACTATCCTCGAGATCCTCAAGGGTCAATCGACGATTCTGAGCATTAGCTTCTTGCCTCTTTAGTGCATATTCTGCCCAAACTCTCTGAGAATCAATAAATTCACTCTCCCACGGTTGAATGTATCGATAGAGATTGGGAATCAATTGATCTTCATCATGTGACATGCCCGAACGAAAATGTGTTATACCAACATCCGTCTGTTTTGACCACCTGAGATCAGATTGAGGAATCAAAACGTGTCCCATGCTCAACATTCCCAAACCACCCAATTCTTTAGGCGTATAAAATACCACAGGTGGAAATCTCGAAGGCATTTTGGAATTCAGACCAATTTTAATTCTTGTCTGAATTTTATTCTCACACTTCACCAATAAATCCAGCAATTCTTGAGTATTGACCACAGCCTCACGGAAATACGTCATCAAACCAATAAGAGCAGTATTCCATTTATTGACAATTTTTGTAAAAGTTGTCGATCCCGATGCCATCAAAATCTGCCGAACACGATTGTGAAATCTGCCCAGGGATTCATCATCGACACGCAAAAAACACTGAGCTGTTCTCTCCTTTGTCACTTCATTCTGCAAATTCCACACACCATCGCGATGTGTAAATTCCTCATGCTGTGTCCGACACTTTGGCAAAATTCTACACTCAAAGCCACTCATATTGAACAAAAGATTGGGATTATCCTTGGAGTATACAGACACAAAAGTATTCTCCCAATTGATAGTGGTTACAGATCTGGGCAGACGATTCTTAATGTCCCAGTAGACAGCTCTGCCCAAATTTACATCGTGCTTCATGAGACGCATACGAGCATCACGTGGCCAACATTTTTTATTATTGTATCCCACGATATTTTCATTATTGGGATCCGGATGTTCAGTGAGATAGCGTTGGATGAGGTCTTTGGCCTCCTCTGCTGTAAATCTGCAATAGACGACAGTGAAAACTGCACCATTAGCACAAAATATGGATAGATATGCATTCTCTGATGTGTTCAAACTTCAATTACAATCCAACGTAACCCTGCGGGTATGAATTCTGAGATGGTGAGTTATGGCCTCTACACACTAGAGAAATTTATGTCCATATTGAAGTAAATTCCCTACGCCTGAGCAGGAGAAACTCTTCAATATGGACATAAATGTAGGAATGAATTTGGCATGATTTCACTGAAAACGTTGTACCCGATCAGTAGAACAAGTATAAAGAGTCCTTTTCAATTTGTCGGTGAGAGAAGACGCACTTTTCACTTATATTATGAATTAAACCCGTTGTTCTATTTAAAAGAAGAATTTTCCCTCAATATCCCCCCTTTCGCAAATCTGACATAAATGTCTCTAGTGTGTAGTGGCCATAAAAGTCGTGAATTTCTCAAATGAATAGCTCACTCATTTCAGAATTCAGACCCTGATAATATATGAGATTTCTAATGAGAAACAAAGACAACTGAGGAAGTCTAAATTTATTCCTCCGTTTCGAAAAAAATCGAACTAAAACGAAGTAATTTGAAATTTGTTTTAAATTGGAAATTTAAAATTTTCTCACTGCTTCAGATGAACAAAAGAAAAATATCATGAAGATGTACAAGCCCTACATTCAAAAGCAAGTCGTCAAGCCACTGGATGCCATTAGCGGAGGTAATCACTACGCGTTCAATACGTCCCCACTACAACAAGCAAAATTCTGCACTCACATATTTACTGTTTTTCAACATGTTACCGAGCTAGAGAGCAAACCGTATGAGATATCAACTTACGATCTTCGATGACCCCCTCTAAAGAAACATTATCTCGAGACGCTTTTTCCCACTTTCTCCACACAAAAAAATTACGTTTTCTCGAAAACGGCTTCGACGATTTCCCTTATTTTACTGTTCGAAGACCACAGAGAGAGAGAGAGCAGTATATCTTGATTTTTTCACCTAAAAATTCCGCCATCAACCGTCCATCCATCCGTCTGTTTGTCTAATCCGTCAAGCCGTCGCTAGCTATAGATGCCAAACGGTTATAAGTCGACCACGACATCATTATCATGCCCTTTTGTTTCCAGTTTCCACCCACCCGTTCCCTTTCTCTCAGAAACTGTGTTTTTTTAAATTGCTCAAAAACTTGTGCGATTTTTTTTCATTTTCACATGTTCTTAGAGGTTACCCACATGAACATTTAATTAAAGGTTAAGAAAAAGCTCTTGAAATCATATTTTTCAACCGAATGGTATCATGTTTGGGGTAGTTAGAAAGGTTTTGGAATTTCTGACAGTTTTGTATCGGTTCCAATCGGTTATGAACCGGTGATGAACAGGATTGTTATCCGAAACTCAATTATATTGCTTCCAACCTATTTTGAATGATTTATCAATCAGTTCAAGACGGTAAATGATGTGAAAGTACTTTTCACAAGTCAGAGCATTTCGCAAAGCCTGGAACGCTTTACTTCCGCTTTTGGATATGTTTTAAAGATAACCCAGGTGAACATCCATACACACTTAGGGAAACTGCGTCAGGTGTTATAAACACTGTGATTTTCTTAACAAAATATTAGACTTTAGAGAACAAAACCTATATAAATTCCTAGATACTATAGGGGTTGTCCACTGAAGAAATTGTCTACATAAGTGCAAGTAGTGTGGAAATAAAAATATTTGTTTACAACTACCTCATGTTTCCTGATCGATAAGCCTGACCGATACGCGACGAGAATACTGCGTCCATCTTACAATCACTCGTAAATAACACCCCGAAATACTTGAAATTGTCCAATAGCTCCAGTGATTTATTTTGTATGAATATTTTTAATAGTTGTGTATATTGTATCTAGAAGCTAAACGGTAAGAAATATCAACTTTCCGTCATCGATGACCCCTCCTTCATAAGTCTAAGTTAGTTACCCTCCTATCATGTTTTTTATGATATCTCAAAAGCAACTCCAACGAATTCTTTTATTTTTTTGACATGTTTTGAAGGGTTTGAAGGTATCCCAGGTGAAGACTTCGTCCACACATAAACTATGATCGGAAATTTCGTTATTTTGAATGATAGAAGATTAAAGTTTAACTACCGGGGGCCCATCAAGCCTAATAAAAAATGAAGCTATTTTTCACTATTCCTTCTAAAAATGTTGCAGCTATTGCACTGCGACTTAAACAAATTTGCTCGTAGTTCTTGTATAATTTTGGCGAACATTATGCAATATATATTTTTATATAGCTTTTAATGTACGATTTCGAAATACTCCCTCCGTTCCGAAATAAGTCGTACGTTTGGGAAAAATTTTTGTTCCGAAATAAGTCATACGTTTGGGAAAAAAATGGGATTAAGGGAAAGTTTGTTGGTAAAAGTTTTGTGTATCAACAATATCTCTTCCAAAGGACTATTGTTAATGTTCAGAACTAAAATTGGGATCCAATCTTCATGGTAAGTTGAGGAACGAATGTCTTAAAAATGTCTTATTTTTTGAGTTTTATTTTCAATCTAAAATAGGTGCAGAATGGTGAGAGATACAGACTTGGGACCTTCGGGGGACCCCCCATAAGTTGACCCTGAGACCATTAATATGTCCTTCATTTTATCAACACCCCTCCCCTTCCCCTCCAAAATCATGTTTTTCGGGATTGCTCGAAAACACGTCGTGCGATTTTTTTTCAATTCTGGATATGTTTTAGAGAAACATATAAATGGTCCCAGGGTTAACTTATGAGGGGTCCGCTGAAGGTCCCAAGTCCCTATCTCTCACCATTTTGCACCCAGATATTCGAACACATAAAAAAGGATGTTCTTTTTATTGCTCATTCTGCAAAATTTGAGATATAAAAAATGTCACGTGAAAGGATCCCCATATTATCCCTGAGCATGGAGGATAGTTCATACATAAGATATTTGCAAATAACAAAAACATTATCTGAAACCATTCCTTAATCCCTAATTTTTCCGCAAACGTACGACTTATTTCGGAACGGAGGGAGTATATCAGACTGATAAGTCAATTCTGTTTAGAAAAAAACTTGCCAATACAAGATGTTTACATTCACACTTCACCTCCCTATAAGGTGAATCACTAAATAGATTTTTTAGGTTATGGGTCAAATTTCTTCCGAAACACATTCCGAAGAATAAGAAGAAGAATAAAAAAATATCATTTGACAATTCCGAATAACTACTGTGATTCTCTTTTTTTCACAGCTATTGTAATCGACCGATTTGATCAATTGTCAATTTGTTAATAGTACGGAATATTTCTGATTTCATAAAATTACCTTCATAAAACACAATTCTCAACAAAAACAACATTTTTTAAGCAACTTATACTACGGTGCGACTCTGATACCTTTCTGTGTTGTAAAAGTGCTGGATTATTTTTGCTGTGGGTGTGTCGTTTGGTCACAAAATGATTACACCCAGAATTGTTTTGAGACACTTAGGAAGAAATTTACAGGTAATTAGAGAATTTGCTTCGAATGCTGCAACAGAAAAGACTTCCGTGTATGACAGATCAGCGTAAAATGATGAATTTCAGGGGATTCCTGCTGCCTGTTCAGTGTAAAGATTTTGGTATTGTTGCATTACGCAAATACTACAGGAGGACACAGGCATCGATCTTCGATGCTTTCTACATGCTTTAGACCTAAGTCAAAGGAACTGCTGCCATTGAGTGTTTGGAATTCATCAGTACAGCGAGTACAGCAGCAATTGCACATTTGCGACATGTTAGTAGGAACGTGGTATTAGGTGAGATTCTTAACAATCTCACCTACTATAATCCTAACAAAATTTCATGTCGTCCGATCGACCTCAAACTTGGCCAAAATGTGTTTCAGCACTTCCTGATCACGAATATATATGTGGCTATTTTACGTTCCCGGCCGGCCGGCTGGCCGGCCGGCCGGCCGGCCGCTCTTTGGAGCTTAATAGCTCCTAAACTAAAAAAGATATCGACTTGCGGTTTTCGGCAAAGGTTATATATCGGGTGAAAATTGCAACTTGGTGCATTGACCCCCCACCCCCCACCCCTCCTTCCGCCATTTTGAAGACCCCCCTTTTTTTGTTTTCTCAATAGCTCCGCCCCTATGGCATCGAGCGGGCTCAAATTTTAGTATGTTATAGCTGGACCTTAGAGCTTTCCATCAATATCAAACTTAAGGTCCCCCGACCCCCCTGACCCAAGCTATAAGGGTCCAAAAAAATTTCTTAAAATGGCCATAACTCCGGTTCTAATTGTCAGAATTTAAAAAGTGAGGGCTTTTTGGAAAGCTCTCGTGAAATGCCACCTCCCCTTCTAACATCGCAAGTTCATAAAACCACCGCTAGGGGCGCTATTATTAAAAAGAAAATTTTTAAATCTTATAAGTTAAATAACTCAAAAATTCCATTGTGCATCGGGCTGAAATTTTAGTATGTTGTAGCCGTTGATTATACCTATCAAACAAAAAAAACCTTAAGTCGATCCATAACCCCTGACCCGAGCTATAAGGGGTCAAAGTTTGAACATTGACCGGCCTCTATCTCCGGTTCTAACTAACATAGCGACCTAAATTTTACCTTTTTGGTTTCGTCTCGATTGTGGCATTGTGCAAGTTAATGAAATTTTAGTATGTTGTAGTCCAGTCTAGGACGTTTCCAAAATGGTGCGTATGCGCGCTGTGGTTAAAACAGAACCGGAGATATGAGGGGTCAAAGTTCACAAAATTCAAAAAATCATATCTCCGGTTCTATGTGACCGATTTTGATGAATGAGGGCTTAAACGAAAGATCTCACCAAATGCTACAACTTTCTAGAATATTTGAACTTCGTGGGACCAACACCAGGGGCGCCACAGTCGAAAAACCAATTTCAATATCACATAACCTCAATTATCTCGACTGTCGCTGAACCGATTTTGATGATTACTTCAACATAATTGTAGAGCACATTTGTCTCTACATTTCGTCCATACATCATTTTCCGGTCAGACTACGCTATCACTCCGATTTTGCCGTTTAAGTGTGAAAAAATTGATTTTTCCCATAATAACGCTTTGAAATCACTCAGATGCCAATTTGACTGCCTCTACTCCACCAAGACACTTAAAATAGGGTTTTAAATGGAAAGTCTCTCAAAATACAACAATTCTTTGATATAGTTGAAGTTCAACAAATGAACACTTGGGGAACTCTGGATGAAAAAACGAGTTAAGAAACAAAAAACCTCGCTTATCTTGACTTCTGAGTAATCGATGAGATCATGTTCTATGGGAAAATTATAGAGTACATTCTGGTCTACATTTCACCCATATATCACTTTTCTGTCAGTTCATCCAAATCCTTGACATTTTGGTTCAAATACAAAACTTGTATAATTTCACGAATTTGATTCAAGATAACTGAATGGCGTCTCCCAACTTCAGCTCCAAATCGAATTTGCATGCACTCCGAGTTAGCTCACGTTAAGAATCTCACCTACATAAGCCGGTTAGGATTATCTGTCCCTTTTTAATAATAAGAATCATAGAAGTAGAGCTCCCACGGGTTGGATTTCATGCGTTGCGTACGTTTAGGTAACGTACGTTGCGTACGTACATACGCTAGGAAAAAAATGTTTTGTCATACGCTTTGTTCATTAGTGAAACTATTGTTATTTGAACAGTTCTTAAAAATTTGCGTTCAACATACGATTATTAAGTCTAACACCAAAAGGATTTAAAGGTCAGGTAACTTATTTTTTATAGTTCATCTTTTCTTTTAAATGTTTCTTCCCCATTTTAGAGTTTCGAAGATCCTTGGAGAACACTGTAGCAGACCAACAAAACGATCATTGATAAAGCACGTAAGTAGAATTGGTCTAACGATGATTCATATTCTCACATTTATAATGGTATTAATAGCATGTAAGTATTTATTTTATTTTTATTAAGGAAAAAAAAATACTTACGTTCTCAGACGATAATTCATAATGTCGAAACAAGTAAAAAAAAACCATGTATCATGTCTTTACAATAATTCTTAATGTCGAATATCGACATTATGAATTATCGTCTATCATAATAGCACTTATGTATTTATTTTATTGTGGCAAAAACAAATGGTCAGTAAAAAGTCAAAAGTAGTCAGCAGAAAATCAAATTTGATTAGCAAATAATTCGAAATAATCAACAAAAATTTCCAATTTTGTCAGTAAAAAGTTAAATTTGGGTAGTAGAAAGTTAGAGTTGGTCAGTAAAAACTTCTAATTGATCAGTAGATATATTCGAGTTGATCAGTAAAAAATTAAAAATGGTCAGTAAAGAGAAGATATGGTTAGTAAAAAAATAAAAAAGAACAGTAAAAATATTCGAGTTGATCAGCAAAAAATTAAAAATGAGGAGTAGAAAAAAATTAAAAATGCAGTAAAAAATTAAGTGAGCAGTAAAAAATTAAAAGTGGTCAGCAAAAAATTAAAAAGGAGCAGTAAAAAATAAAAATTAATCAGCAAAAAATTAAAAGAGTTCAGTAAAATATTAAAAGTGGTCAGTAAAAAATAAAAATCGGTCAGTAAAAAATGAAAAGTGTACTGTACAGTAAAAAACTAAAAGTGATCAGTAAAAAATACAAATTGATCAGTAAAAAATTAAAAACGAGCAGTAAAAGATAAAAATTGTTCAGTAAAATATTAAAAGTGAACAATAAAAAATTGAATGTGGTCAATAAAAAATTAAAAGTGGCCAGTAAAAAATAAGAGTGAGTGGTCAATAAAAAATTAAAATTGGTCAGTAAAAAAATAAAATCGGTCAGTGAAAATGTAAATTGGTCAGCAAAGAATAAAAAGCCAGTGATAATCCTAAATCAGCTTATAAAGGTGTATTTCCTTCGAGATCGGGAATCTTCGTTTTTTTCCATTTTGTTTTTACATTTTTGTTTTTCCCAGTTTTTTCTTTGGAATCTCTGTCTTCAGTAACTTTTGTTTTTTGAAAACTTTGACTTTGGAAATTTTGTCTTTTATACATTTTTCACAATTTTCATAAATTTTGTCTGTAACATTTTGTCTGTGCACAAGCATATTTTATAACTTTCCAAAAATTTCCCTTTTGTCAAAAAATTTCCATGTGCCCCAAAGGACGAAACTAAACACATCCCAAAAACAAGAAAATTTTGTTTTGTGCCAAAGGACGAAACTAAAAATTTCGCAAAACGCAGAAAATTTTCCTTTGCCCAAAATGACGAAACTAAAAATTTCCCAAAACAGAAAATTTTCCTCTGCCCTGAAGGGAAATTTTCAACTTTTTTTTATTTTTCACTGATCGCTTTTTATTTTTTGCTGATCAAATTTCATTTTTTATTGCTCAATTTTAATCTTTTTACTGACCATATTTTATTTTTCACTGATTTTTGCTGACCGCTTTTTATTTTTTTACTGAGCGCTTTTGATTTTTTCTGATCAAATTTAGTTTTTAATTTTTTACTGATCATATATTATTTTTCACTGATCACTTTTTAATTCTTTGCTGATCACTTTTTAACTTTTTACTGATCATGTCGAATATTTTTACTGCTCGTTTTAATTTTTTTGCTGACCACTTTTTGCTTTTTACTGCTCATTTTTAATTTTTTGCTGCTTTTTAAATTTATTTAATGATCATTTTTATTTTTTTACTGACCAAATTCAATATTTTTACTGTTTATTTTTAATTTTTCACTAACCACTTTTTATTTTTACTAACCACTTTTTGTTTTTTACTGATAATTTTTTATTTATTACTGATCATGTTTTATTTTTTACTGATCACTTTTTACTTTTTACTGATCATGTTTAATTTCTTGCTAACCACTTTTCATTTTTTATTGACCGCTTTTAATAAAGTACTGCTCTTTTTTTTATTTTTTACTGATCTTTTTAAACTTTTTGCTAAATACTTACTGCGTAAGTATTTATTTTGTAATATATTTTTCTTTTATTGAGTTTTTTTTCTTTTTCTCATTTCAGATTCTCAAGGATCTTCGAAGAGAACTACTGCAGACCAATAGGAAGATGATTAACAAAAATATCGAGATGTCTGCAAGTGCAAGTATATGTAGAGACAACTGATGTATACAATAAATGTAAAGAAAGAAATAAAGTCGTTCATAAATTATCTTCTTTTATTTAACTTCGACTTTCGACTCTTTTAAAATTCAAGGTAATTTTTCCCTTTTCTTCACGTACGCGTTCATCCAAATCTCAAAATCCTATTTTCCCTATTTTCCTAACGACCCCCTTGACTTTCTTCAGATTTTTTTTCTCGCGAAACTTAAAGAAAATCATTAAATGTGTTTAATTTTAGACTAGAGAATATGTGATTCGAATATCTTTCATTTTTTATCCAGTTTATCCATAAATTTGTACCCAGTTTGTATATAAATTAAAAATGAAGGGAGAATCACACCACGCATAAGCTATAGCAACCTTACTCTGAATTTTTATTTGGCGCCATCCGAAATTTCGGATCCCGCCAAACCTGAGTAGTCATTTTGATGACGTACTGTGATGGCGCTGATTTTAGTGATTCACCTTATAGGGAGGTGAAGTGTGAATGTAAACATCTTGTTGCCAATAGTCTTCAGTGCCTATATGCAAAAATATATGGAAAAATGAAATGTCGAGAGGCCCCTGTTAACCACGCTAAAGGACCTCTTTTTCAATGGATCAAGGTAGCTTCAAATTTGAAAGTTAAATCATTCAAAAAGTCGCATTTCTCTACTAATTTCGAATTTCGAAAGTAAACTTTCACAAAAATAATAATAAAGTGTTTTAAAGTTAAATAAATTACCAGATATAAAAGCATTTTCAACTCACCTGAAGAACAAATGAATGCGATCGACGTATCGACAGTAGAGCCGAATGGGATGACATGTCTCGATCTTCGTATCTTGAAAGGTGAGAAAATCATTGGGCATCTGCGGAGGTCCAGCCATTTCACTGGCTCTCTGCAATCCCAGTGCCAAGAGATCCAGCACCAATCCATAGTACTGAGCAATAAAGGAAGCAAATTGAAGGCCCCTGATGATTCCGTAACTGTTAGTGTGATTCATATCCTTGTAGTTGATCACAACGTTGTTCTTGGCTGTCATGTAATCAGCAATATTGTGATCTACAATGAGCCTAAGAAGTCTGTTGAGTAGTGTCAAATCAATTTTCTCATAGAGCTTCTCAAAGCGCGATTCAAGGAGAACATTGCATTCACCCTCAGACACATCCCAAACTTCATGAAGATTATTGATACCCTGACACCATTTGTAGACCAACAACGGTGGAGGTTCTGTATCACTTGGTTTTACCCATGGTGGAAACAGACGACGTTTATCCGCTTCATACCACAGATACTGATCTAGGTAAGCATCAGTAATCTTCTCCAGGGGCTCAACATCATAGACTGGAATAAGATGACTATAGAGATCCATAAATTCAATTCCAACTTCTTTAAAGGCTCTCTGTGTCAGCAAATGACGTTTGATTCTCGAGAGAGCTTCATGGGGATTATCGTAAGCTTGCTCAATCAAACCCAATTCTTCACGTTGACTCTGATTCAACCTGGATTTGACACTGTATGCCTCCTTGAGGCGTTCAAGGGCTAAAATCAAAAGTTTCGTGTCATGTTTGTAGGACAGAGGAGGAAAGGGAATTGGTGCAAATCGTCTCGATTCCAACCAATGAACTGTCGTTGTGTAGATGGCAACAGCTTCTTCGGGCGAAATGTAGGGTCCATCTTTGAGATAATTGTGTTGCCTCTCTTGTTCAGCCTTCAAATACAACCGTGTCAAACGTCCCAAATTCTTCTTACACACCGTTTTGTCCACAGTTGCACCCCTCCTGATTCTCTCACGATTGTAGTGAGCGGTATTTGTCCACCAATCAGCCTTCATTTTGACATAACGCAAAATCATATTTTCAATGGGAATCGGCAATCCAGGAACTTTCCATGGAATATTTGCCTTCCAACATCTCCAAGCCTCTGACAAATGCTGCAAAATTGTCCTTGCTTTGTTCTGCTTAATCCCCTCGGGCATCATATCAACAATATCATGCATCACTGATGCTCTCAATTCAAGATCAAAATGCGATTCAACTCGCTGTTTTGTCACTGTCTTGGCAATTCCTTTGGAGTGTCTGCCCTCAAACTGTCTCGACAGCAAATTACCCAACCATCTCTCCAACAATGGCGTAATGCCGCGCATAAAGAACAACCAAACACGCCATCCTGGTGCCCAAAAACCACATCCAGGTCCCTTACCAACTGGCCCAGTATTGAATCGATAGTAGATCAGATGCTTGAGATCTTTGCACATTCTAATCTGTCTCATCAACTTGTACTTATACCGATACATTCCAGTCAATTGACCAACATGAGCAAAAATATACTGAAGTCCATCGGCTAGTTGAAAAGCATCAACATTGTTCAATCTGTACTGAACATGTGAATCAATAATCAATTTAGTCAGACGCAAAATCTCTCGACACAAATGAAAGGCATTCCCAAAACGACTTTTCTTTCTCTCCTTCGTTGTTAGTGTCTTTACCGGTTTCAAATTAAAATTATAGTCCAAATGCAAGTAATTCAAATTCTTCCGGTGAATCAACAAATTGAGCATATTATACCCTTGACGACAAACCTGTAGTCCCGCCTCAACCCAATCTAGGGTTGTGGTCTGGAAGAATTTTGTTGCTTTGAACGATCTAAACAGATATCTCTTTTTCTGTGGCTTTGGCCGACGATGCTTCAAGGCATTGAGAACATAGTACTTGAGCAATTTCTGATAGCTCACACGAACTTTAACCGAATGTCCCGGTGGACAGTGTTCCTTGTACCAGCCCTTCACCAACGGAATATCAATGGCACGTCGAGTACGTCCAGATCTCATATTAAAAGGACGCGGTGCCCACAATAGAGAAATTCCATTAGCTGTATTATCTGTATACAAAGGAGTATCCTGCAAGAAGGGTTGCACCTCTTCTGGCAGTAAATATTCTTCATCATCCTCTGGAAGAGGCTCCACAAACTTTAACCACGACAAAAAAAAACCCATCATAAGCACTAAATCAAACAGAAATAATAAAAAAAAAATAATGGAAACTCACTTTGACAGAATGACGATGCGAAATCGGATTGATGAGAGGATCAAAGTAGAAAGCTGGCAAATCGGGATCTTCTGTCTTGATAAACACCACATTCGGAGCATGGTACCTAGAGCGCAATAAAAATGAGAAAAAAAAACAAATCTTTGAGAGGTTTGTCAAGAAATCTGTCAATAACAAAAATGTCAAAAAATGCAGAAAGAAATTATATTCTGAAAACTGGAATACGTTTACTTCAAAAGATCCCCCAAAATAGTTTTAAGGGCAATACAATTGATTTTGAGAAGAAAATTACTTGTCGATTCATAACCGGTTCATAACCAATTGCAACCAGTTCAATTTTATCGGAAATTCCAAGACCTTTCCAACGAACCATTACATGATACCATTCGGGCGAGAAATATGCTCTCTAGTGCCTTTTTAGCCTTTGACCTTGAAAACTCGTTATTAAGAATGATTCAACGGTATTTCCGTATAAGGACGAAATGCCCGCCTAGAGAAACTCTAAAACATATTTAAAAAAAAGAGATGGCAAAGCGTCCTAGCTTTGCCCGGGCAAGACCGTTGGCTCTTGGGCGGTGAGATCTCTAACTCGACTCTCACAGCTGTGAGTTCGAGTCCCGCCCGGTGCAAGCAACTGAATGTCGAGAAAAAGACATATTTTTCCCTGTGATAAAACGTAATAAAATGCACCGCCTCTGCCCAAAAAAAAAAATTCAGGAGCACGGAAGAAGCATTCGCTACGGAGAAGGCGTTCCTGAGCGATTTACGATCAGCAGATTCTTCCAATACGGGGCGCATTGTAATGAGTATATTGTAATAGCAAATAAAGTGTCTATAGGATTAATGCCCAACGCACAATAACTTTTGTTTTGTAAACATGTTTTTGACATGTCAATGAGAGTGAATGAGATGATCTAGTCATCTCGCTCTCTCTCATAGGAAATCTTGAAAACATGTTTACAAACAAAAGTTATTATGCGCTGGGCATAATAATAATAATTGATAAATACGATAATCGGGCACTCAATGGGTCAAGTGGTAGAGTACTCGCTCTATGATGCAAGTGTCCCGGGTTCGAATCCCCTTTAGGTCACCAGGAATTTTTCTGGCTTTAAAGGTGTTCGGATTGCATCCAGTGAGCTTCACTGCACTTGATTCCACGGGCATGGGACTGACAACCTGATCCCGTACAAGAAAAAATAATAATGCATGTTTAGAAATCCCCTTGCGGGAAGGCCTTGTTCCTTCTTGGAATGTTATGCCAGCGCCAGCATTATTATTAAACAAGTAAGCACTAAAAGACTATGCGAATAACTAATTCATGGAGAATTATTCGGAGTTAATCGGTTGTAAAATAGTTTCGAATTAAAAACCGATAACTCATTTTTATTCGAAATTCGAATATATTAGTTCTGAGATATTTTTAGCGATATTTTGAGTGATTTGTAAATCGGTTGCGACCCGGCTAATAAAAAAAACACAAATCGCGTAGTTAGAAATACTTTACAAAACGTTCGAACTCGTGACTAGGGTAAAAGCCCATAATTTTGTCCAGTTTCTTATTTTGGACACTTTGAGGATAAAATTGGACACTAAAAACAAATTAATTAAAATGATGGATTTTTATTCCAATATTTGATGAATAATGAATACTATCTAAATATTTGTTCTTTTTGGAAGATTTTAACACTAAATACGTTAAATTTTGAATATGATTTGAGTTGAAATTGCTTTATTGAAAATTCCGAAAATTCAGTGCGAGCAATTGCTTACGAGAAATATGACAGAACTTTGTGTTTACTTCAGTCTTATTTAGCTATGATGAAGTACTAACACTGTTTCCTCGCTTTTTTGAGTGATATTATTGAATATTCATTGATAATTGTGTTGATTCACGTTAGTGGTGATTTGTACATTTGATCTGAAGTGAGATTTGCCTTGTGAATTAGATTTTTCGTGTGAAAAATGGGAAATGTTTTAAGACATTTACCAGTGAGTTGATACTCCTTATTTTGGACAGGTGTTTTTCTCACGAAATTTCGTGAAGTTTTAGCTTTCGTGATGGCTAGGTTGGACAAATGCCTGGAGAAACAAAGGAGCATCATGTCTACGAAAGAGATGTAGCGAGAAATGCCTTGAAAGGCTCCCGGAAAGGCCAGGGAATTAGCGAATCCGAACGTACTTGGAGTACCGAAGTCAACTCACTTTAATAAATGATATGGAAAGTTTCCGGGCTTCTTGTGACATTCTACGTTTCCCTTACATGAACAGGAAGAGGACTTGGTAAGATTGGTTTATGAAATGAAGAACAATGGGCATCCCGTTGAGGCGGATTAGCTGTCCAAATTTACAACCAAGTTGTCCAAATTAATAACCAAGTTGTCCAAAATAAGAGCTAAATTCACCTCTACATATCAATTCATTTTTAAACGTATTAAAACAGATTTTAGTAAAAATAAGACGATAAATAGCTTGCCAAGTTTCTAAACAACTCTTCTGAAAAGAGAGTAACAAAAAAAGCCAATTAGTATTGAATATATCGCACTTCAAACTTGGAACATCGATGCTTATAAGCAGATTGGACAAAATTATGAGCCTTTACCCTATACTACGATTTTCATTAACTTTACTTTTGAGGTATAGCATTTAAGTCACGAGGTTTGAGCATTTTGCGAAGCATGGAACGCTTTTCCACCCCTTTTTCTATTCAATAACTGTATGTGATGTTTAGTAATTAAGAGAATACATTTTTCTTTCAATGCACAACCATCACACAATCTACCGTAGTATCATTAGTTCTTTTTCTTCATAGTATCAATATGCATATCTTTGAATTACAATTTTTCTACCACTTAGCTAAGTCTCTCTAGTGAAATAATTTTGTTCATTAGAGAATTACCTTTGTGGACATTTTTATTCAAATCAATATTTTTTTTCAAATGAAAATAATCCACTCACCATGATAAATGCACGAAATGTGGCATATTGTTGTAGAGATAGGGAAATGCAATGCGATACTCTGTCCGAATTGGCTGACGGATAATGATCTTGTTGATGTCATTGAACTCATTCCAATCATCATCACCAACATTGTGATCCTTGATCAATGGTTCAAATTTTGGCCCTCCCGGAATGGCCATATTGAGGGCTTTGGCCGTGAAGAAACTCTTTGGATCAAAGAGATAGAAGAAATTCTCATCTACAAGATCAGTGAGCAATTGATTGGCCAAACGATAGAGTGTGGCCATTTGGGGTAGAGTTAAGTTCCACTTTCTGTACGTGGATCCATTGACGTGTCTGAAAAAGGAAAAAAAGAAGCACCATAAACTCTACGAAGAAATACCATGGAGAACTTTGTAACTGACTGTGTTCCCAGTAGAGCTTTGTGATCATAGAACCAATTGTGAACACTTCCATCTTCATCGGCGTCCAATTCAATCTGAATGGCTTCCAATGGTTCAACATCCAGCACATTGTCTGCATAATCAAGTGGTGGTTCCTCATCGTCAAACGGCGGAAATCGCATTCGTTTGAAGTGTCGACGATCGCGTTTCTCTCGCCTCATCATGATCCACATTGTGCCCCACTGTGCAATGTATACCGGCTCAATCACCCACGGAATCTCATTGACAAACGTAATAGCTCCTGTGATGTGATAGAGCACAGGAACATCTCGAATCTGTTCCCAGGGCATGGGCATATTCTCAAGGAGCTTCATCACTGCATGTGGCATGTACTTGAGAGCTCCCAAGTACACCCTTTTATCATGCCTGTACTTCCTGCTAGTCATATCCCCATGATCCCGGATGATCTTGCGAATGTGCTCAGGTGGCATATCTTCCTTCTGAGCATCCACAAAGCCAAACTTTCGCTTCTCCGCGAATCTCTTGGACTGCAACTGTTGCCACTTCAGAGCCTTTTCCTGTAGCTTCTCTTCTGTCATTATGTCCACTTTCTGAGGAGGAGGAACTGACATCTTGGGCGGCAGAGGCCCTGGAGGTGTTATACCTGGCGGAGCCTGTGGGGGCATCTGACCTGCTGGTGGGATTTGCTGGGCACTGAATGCCTGCTGTTGAGCGTGGACAGCTGCAAAGGCCTGCTGTTGGGCCATCAGCTGCGCTGCCCACGAATTCGGCGGTATCATGTAAGGTGGAAGAGCCATCTTGAGCTCCTCACTTTACGATCTAACCTGCAAATTGAGGTGAAATTGATACGAAATTGCGGCAGAAATGTAATTTGCCAAAAGGTGGACTAGACACTTCAGAAAGACGGACAACTCCTTTAGAACTTTATATCAAACAAATATTAAAATTTCATATTTAAAATGCTATTAATCTTGATTTGACATTCCTTTCAACACATAAATTATTAATAAGTTTGCAATGGAAATCAAATGAAATAGGGGAACTGCTTGTAATTTGGGACAGCTTGTAATTTTGGACACTTTGAAAATAAAGAATAACATTGATTTGTTCATTAGAGAGTGAAATTTGCCTTGTGAATTTGGGTCGAAGGAACACCTCTTCAACAGGAAACCTCTATTAACACTTTTGACAAAGTGTTGAAATTTATTTAATGCATCCAATAAAATCTAAGTAATACAACATTCTTTCACTAATCTGCGTTTTTCGATAAGAATAAGTGTTCGAATTTCGTATTCCAAATAGTATAAAGTAGAGTGTCAATAAGTCCTGACACGAGTTCTTAAAGTGTCAATAGGTGTTCCTTTCACCCTATGTTTTACGTGTAAAAAAATGCCAATTTGGTCAGAGCTTCTCCAGTGAGGCTGTGTTCCTTATTTTGGACACTTGTTCTGTTTCACAAAATTCTATTTTTTTTTTTTTTTTGTGATCACTATGGTGTACGATAGGGCGTTTCAACTAGGAAAAAAATTTTTTGACACTATTCTCACGGTGTTGTATTTGATGAGACAAGAAAGTTTTTCTTCTACGACCATATGATCAGACGCTGTTTAGAGGTGGCTTAACGACCCTCTCTGTAGTGTAAAATCCGGTAAAATCAGAAATTTGTTCTACAGAGAGGGTCGTTCAGCCACCTCTAAACAGAGTCTGATCATATGGTCGTAGAAGAAAAACTTTCTTGTCTCATCAAATACAGAACCGTGAGAATAGTGCCAAAAAAATTTTTTCCTATTTGAAACGCCCTAGTGTACGGCCAAAGAAAACAAGGAAGCATCGCCGTTATAAATGAGATGCAGTGCAAGAAGCATTGGAAGAGTTCCGAAAAAGCAAGGAATTACTTAAATCTACGTATAGTTAGAGTGCCGAACTCAACTCCATTCAATAAATTATATGGAAAACTTCCGGGTTTCTTGAAACATTGTATGGTTCCTTCTTATAAAGACTTGACAACGGATTAGCTGTCCAAAATTACAAGCAAATTGTCCAAAATTAACACCAAGTTGTCCAAAATTACAGTCAAATTCAAGTTAATGTTTTATTAATTTTTAAACGTATTGAGATTAATTTTAGAGAAAACAAAGATGATATACTATACTTTTTAAGTTCCCAAACAACACTTTTGAAAAGTAGCAAAAAAATCAATTTGTATTGAAAATATCGGACTTAAAACTTTGAACAATGCGGACTATGATGCTTATATACACCTTGTCCCAAATTACAAGCAACTAGTCTAAATAAAATTAGCCCTAAATAAAATAATCTAAATAAAAAGGCCAATGGGAAGAAATGTATGGAAGCTTGTCTAACCCTTCGCCAGATATGGGACTAGAGCTAGACCCTTTTTGTAGGTGTTGGTATATGATTCAAAAATCACCGAAACCCAAGTCAAAAAGGACTGTCAGTCATTGGAAAATTTACGATATTTTTAAAAAAATTACAATTTTGACAATTTATTTCTCGAAAACGGCTTATCCGATCTTTGCGAAATTCAGGTCAAAGTTAATGTACGACTCAGGCTTTAAATTAATACCGTAATGTGCTGGACACACTTACGACTAAAGTCCAGAGACGACTAAGCTAATTCATAGCCAAGTCAGTTCCTGACACACTACAAACGAGGCTTAACATTTTGTGACACTCACAAAACATAACTTTTGTGGGTTTTTATGCAGATATTTCTATTGAAATACACTAGTAGTCTTTTGAAAATGAAACTACTTTTAAATTTACTTTACAATTTACGTATAACAACAAGAATGATTCACTAGAATCGACTAAATTGGCTTAAGTCGCGAGTTAGCTTCCACCTCACAAATAATTGTAATTAACAATAATTTTTGCACGTGTACTGAGACATGATATTACAAATAGTTTCATTTTCAGGGGAGTATTAGTGCATTTCAGTAGAAATATCTGCATAAAAGCCCCCGAAAGTTATATTTTGTGGATACTAGTGAATGCTAATCCTCGTTTGTAGTGTGTCAGGAACTGACTTGGCTATGAACTAGCTTAGTCATCTCTGGACTTTAGTCATAAGTGTGTCTAGGGCATAAGTTCGGGTGACTTTGACACCTTCCTGTTCGTAAGCTTTTATTTACTTTTTCAACTTAAGGATGGTCTTTACTGATTCAATCTGCCATGTCTGATCGGTGAGAACCGTTCTTAAACAATTAAAGAAAATCTTACGAATAGGATGGTGTCAAAGTCAGGTCCCGGTCAAAATCCCGAAAGCCAAAACCCCGAACGCTAAAATCCCGAATTCTTAAGTGTCACAGCTACTCTCACGATTATACCCGCGCATGCTGGAGGCAAAGGGAAATCTTCTGTGTCTTAGGAAATTATTCTAAACATTTTCCTCTGTATAATTTCATTCCTTTCAGGATTTTGAAAATTCGGGATTTTGGTCTTTTCGGGATTTTGGCCTTTTCGGGATTTTGGCTGCCACCGGTCAAAGTCACCTGCAGGGGACAAAATCACCTGCACTTACGGTACATATTTTTATATTTTATCTGTGACTGCTTCATCTGGTGGCTCTAATATAAATTAATTGTTTTTTAAGCAATTCAGCATTACAGTATAATATAATGAAAACTTTTTCGTGTAATCAGAAACTATCGGTATTTTCGAAGTCCTTAATATGTCTTGAACATATTTCCCGAAGAAAGTTATAGTCCGTCACGCCAAGTTTCTGAATGGACTGTTTTGTCCATTGACTTTTGTATTTTGTGAAAAACAATTATTATCCTCAATGGGCACTTTTCTCCTATTTTTAAATGAAACTTATCCTTACTAATAATATTTAGTTCTACAAGCCATTTGTGAAGTTAAAATACATCATATCATGATAATGGTCAATTCCATTTAAAAATATTAGAAAAAACAATTAAAAAGCTACCCCACTTTCCCCTACAGATTTTCCTTGAGGAACGCCCAGGAAATTTTTGGTATCTTGCGTACTTGAGGTTCCTAAGGCGTTTTCGGAAACAGAAAAACCAAGCTAAAAGAATGATCATTGAACAACAGGTAATAATGCAGAAAATTCACTTTGTCCGCCTTTCCAAAAGTGGTCTCGTCCGCCTTTTGAAATTCTTATCTGCCTGCCTTTAAAAAATCTATTCTACCATTGAGTTTTGTGAATATAGAATAAACTTTTTAATAAAAATTGTAACTAAACCTCTTATTATAGGTTACTTCTCGGCCAAAATTGCAATTTTAATGGCTTTTATATAAATCTAAATGGTTAAAAATTATGTTACTATGAGAGGGCTTTATTAAAAAATCTATTTTACCTTCAGAACGGATTCCTTTAGGTTATAGGATATTTAAAACTTCTATTTGAACAAACAAGTTAGGTCTAGTATATTTCTTATCAATAGAAGTGGTAAATTGTAGACAATTTTTACCTTTCCGGAAGCGGCATTTTGTCTTTAAAAAACTTTTTTTTTTCTTCAGTGTGAAATAATTTTTCCTGTCTGAACAAAAATTCAATGCCTACTGATCTACTTTTTACTAATATTATAGGTCGGACGCCTACTGATCTTTTTTAGTAAACAAAATTGCCTACTTGATCAAGAACAATACGCAATTTTCCAAACAAAGTTGGTCACGCCGAAACCCAGGCGCCATTTTATTTCTTGGAAAATCTCTTTTATAAAATATCATTTTTCGCGCAAAATATAAATAAAATTTTGTAAAATGTTACTAAAATTAACTCACTGGGTGTTAATTTACATGAATAATTGTAAAATTCTTAGTCAATCATGTAAATAACAGAGATTTTCTAAACGTTTACAACCATTGGAAAAACATGAAATGTGACACAATATTTTGGCTAAATTCAAGTGATTTTACTACGTCTTCCTGAAGAATAACAATCAATTTACCTCACAGGTGGGTTTTCCTTCTGGTTTTGCCACTTAAATAGCACTAAAACTCAATAATATTTGCACAATAACTATTTTTATCGGAACTCTGCACTTTTATTGATAGCTTTTTGACAAATCTAAGCCGACTGTCCCTCTTGCGGACGTCTAATGAAATACTTTGCAAACAATGCCTAAACTGGTCGAAAATTTTATTATGCGAAGGTTGTCGGCTTGCGGGCAGTGACAGCTGGCCTTCTCGCCAGACATGAAAAAAGGAATTTTTTGGTCTTTCTATCCAGTAATTTATCACTAAAATCACTAGAGATTATTGTTACATTAGTATTCCTAAAAATATATCCATTAATTGCTGTGTATTAGTTATTGTGTTATTCTGTTGTGCCGCGCCCATTTGGAAAAAGAAAATTCTGTGTGCGTTGCAATTCTTTCCGGATCATTTTGCTAAATTTTCCTGGGAAAGTGTATCAGAAAAACAGGGATTTCAGAGAAATATCTCATGTGATTGAATGTGAAGGAGTAAGGAAAGACCATGGATATTCTCGATATTGATGAGATTCTAAAAGATGATTCATTTTGGTGAGTGTTCCGGAATCAATAGACTTTCTTCCATCACGGAAGTGCATCGGAAGAATGTCAAATGATTTTTCAATGTAAACAGTTTCTTTTCCTGACCCAGCATAGCACTGATTCGCATCTCTTTGTGTACTTCTAGCAATCTATCGGCCGATCAGAAAATGGATGAGTCGATCACTAGCATCCTGCAGCAATGGAAGCAGAATGAGGTGGCACTTGGTCCAAAAGGTGAGTACCCTGGGGGATTCCTCACTTTGCATAGGAATTCCCTTGACACACTGGAATTGTGCTGTAGGTAGTCCTTAATACCCATATTCAAATCCAATAAAATTTTGTGTTGAATATTATAATTTTTAAATTTATCGGCCTAATATTTATTGCATTTTAGATTAAATAAAAGTTTTTAATCAAATTTAGCTAAATCTAAATCATTCTTTTTATTAAATCTTTTTTAAATACTTGCGTTAAAATTAAAACCGACTCTATAAAATTTAAAAAACAAAAACGGAAAGAATCAAACTATAAAAAGTATTAATATCTTTAAATTTACAAAAAAAGATACAATTATTACGGAATTTCCGAACTTATTAAATGCGAGAATCACTTTTTTCTGTACCGCAATAAGATGTCCTAAGAAGCCTTCTAATATCTGTATTTTTTTTTAAGTTTATCGATTCACAAAAATGATATCATAATTATATTTAGCATTAGCACTACTCTAAAAACAGTGCTCTTAAGAAGAAAATTGAAGCAGATTCATTCAGAAAGAAATAATTGAATACTAAATAGAGTCTCGCGACTTTTTAGTAATGTTAAGTTCACTTCAAAGAAGAACGATAAAAGCTCTGATTTCACCTTTAGTGATTTGATTATGTATCTTTCCTTGAAAAGTCTCGAGATCGACTTCCAATATCTTCCTGAAATGATTATGAATTAGGAGTCTTAGGTTCTAAACTTAATGCTTGAACCCCGCAACCTATTAGGAATAAGCGGTTGAAAATGAATGGAAGAATCGATTCTTAGGGTGATGGGATAATTTGGAATCATGTCTATTTTAGAGTGTTGAGGTTTTCTGATAGTTTCAGAAGGTCAAAGAAGGAAAGAAAACCACGAAGAAGTAGGGGAGACCGGGGCAGAATTAGCCACGTATAGTATTAGATAGTATGGTATCTTATAGTGTGCCTTCGAAGGAATATTGAGGGAACCACTTTTTATTTTAAATATATACTTCTCTTACTATTCATTGAAATATTTAGGCTGCAGCAGAATGGTAAGAATTTTGGTAAAATAGTAAGTTAAAAAATCAAAAATGGTAAGTAAAAAATGCAAATTTGGTAAGTAAAAAATCAAAATTAGTAAGTAAAAAATCAAAATTAGTAAGTAAAAAATCAAAATTGGTAAGTAAAAACTCAAAATTGGTAAGTAAAAAATCAAAATTGGTAAGTAAATCATCAAAATTGGTAAGTAAAAATCAAGATTGGTAAGTAGAACATAAAAATTGGTAAGTAAAAAATCAAAATTGGTAAGTAAAACATCAAAATTGGTAAGTAAAAATCAAGATTGGTAAGTAAAACATAAAAATTGGTAAGTAAAAAATAAAAATTGATAAGTAACATAATCAATAATGGTAAGTAAATAAATCAAATTTGGTAAGTAAAAAAATCAAAAATAGTGAGAAAAAAATCAAAACTAGTGAGCAGAAAAAACTAAAATGGTAAGTAAAAATATTTAAAATGGTAAGTAAGAAAATCTAAAATGGTAAGTAAAAAAAACAAACTTGGTGGGTAAAAAAATCAAAAATGTTAAGTTAAAATGTTTCACTGTTAGGAAAATGTAAAATTTTCTGTTTAGGAATTTATCAATAGCGTCTGTTGGGGCAAAGGGACATTTTTTATGTTTTGGGAAATTATTAGTTCTGCCCTTAGGGGCAAAGGGAAATTTTCTGTGTTTTTGGGAATTTGTAAGTTTCGCCCTTTGGGGCAAAGGAAAATTTTCTGTGTTTTGGAATTTATCAGTATCGCCTGTTGAGGTAAAAGGAAATTTCCGTGTTTTGGGAAATTATTAGTTCTGCCCGCCTTTGGGGCAAAGGGAAATTTTCTGTGTTTTGGGAATTTATGAGTTTCGCCCTTTTTTTACTTACTATTTTTGTTTTTTTTACTTGCCATTTTTGATTTTTTACTTATTATTTTTGATTTTTTTACTTATTATTTTTGATTTTTTACTTACCATTTTTGATTTTTTTACTTACCAAATTTCTCTTTTTTACTTACCAATTTTGATTTTTTGCTTACCAAAATTTACAATTTTATTTACCATTCCAACATTTTACATACCGAACAAGTTTTTTTACTTACCAAAATTGATTTTTTTACTTACCAATTCTGATGTTTTACTTACCAAGTGATTTTTTTACTTATCGTTTTTACCAAAATACTTACGAAAAATGTTTTAGAAAAATAATCAGCCTCCTACAAATATTTTTGTACTATTTATACGCAATGAAAAATTACATTTGGTGGCTAATCTACCCCGGTCTCCCCTACAAGACTTTGAATTTGAGTTGAGAGTACTTCTTCGTGGTTTTTCCTTTTGCCATCTAAAATTTTTAGGATGTCTCAATGTTCCGAATTAAGGGTTCTACACATTGCATTGGTGGCAATTTTCATCAAAAATCGCATTTTTTGACAGAATTTCGGCGTTTCTACCTGCAGCAGGGTAGACGATTTCCTTCAAAACAGCAATTTTTGACGAAAAATGCATCCAATGTGTAGAGACCCTTATGGTGTCTACATACTAGGAGCAATTTTCGTCAAAAATTGCATTTTTTAAAAAAAAATTGGCATTTCTGCCTACAAGGATAGGGGAAATTTTCTTTAAAAAGACATTTTAAAAAAAAAAAAAATCTACTAGTGTGTAGAGGCCATTAGACATGATTTCATCTTTAAATAATCTCAAAAACTTTGAAAAATTACAAAAAACTACAGTGTAAATCTCTAAAAGATTCTACACATTGCATTATAAGCAATTTTCGTTAAAAATTACTTTCTCTGGGAACTAGGAAAAAATGTCAAAACTCTGTCAAAAAGACAGTTTTTGAAGAAATTTTCTCATAATTGTGGAGCTCAGAGGCAATAGTGTTGTTCATACTGGGAGTTCTTCAAAATTTAGGTTCATAATGTGTTTTTGAAGAAAATTGTCTATACAGTGCCGTTGCCTTGAAATTTTAACACTACATTTTGACTGCGAGAAAATTATTTAAGTAGTATAGACTATTTTTTCAATAATCTTGTGAATTACATTCATTTCCAATTTTCCCTATTAAAAAATAATGGCATATACAGTAGGAGTAGACTCTTGTTAATTCGGCTCTTTTAAGATCAGACTACTTTTTAAATCGGACAGCAGTTAAATTTGAAAAAAAAAAATTATCGACATTTTTTCAAGATTTCGAATAAAGCAATTATGCTCAAATTTGCCATATTTTGTCTTAGTGATTTTGCATTATTAAGGGGTTTTCATGAAATTTACCATAAATATGAGTATGTAGACTTAATATGAGTATGCAGAAGAACAAAAATTCGTTGCGTTTCAAACAATTTCACTCCCGAATTTCTATACATTAATACGTTAATTTATATGTTTATCAAAATTATACTTTTGAACAAACGACTTTAAAGAACTTTTGAAGAAAAAACGTTACCCACTTGCCACTGGGTGTTCAACATACATCTCGAGAAACATTATATTAATCGCTAATTTAAATAAAATTTTTCAAATAGAAAGATATAGGATAAATTAAGCTAATTCAAAACCTGCTCCAAATGGAAATTTTTCGCTACTCCAAATGGAAACGTCATTGTTTTCATGATAAATACATCGCTAAATTTATTATATTTATATATTCTCTATACCACAGTTTCATTACTTAGTTAATTTTGCTCCAAATAAAGCGAAAATCCATTCATATTCACAAATTTTTATTTGTTAATTTCTCAGAAAAATTAAAAGTGTACCTTTTCACAATCGAATTTTTCATCGATCGGCCGTGTTTTCCAATGAAAAACACAATGAGGTGACTGTTGTTTATTCGTTTTGTTTAACATTTATGTCATATTTCTGGCTAATTTTAGTTAAATTAAGTGCTAATCTTTATTGTTAATGGTACGTGATGTTTTCAAATGAAATAATTACCTATTTCGTGAACAAAAAGGTTTTTTCTGAAGTGTCTGCAAATGCTTCAATAGGAAATTCCGGAAATATAATTTTTTTGGAGAGATTTTCTTATTGTTTTAGATGGGAAAGAAGAAAAGACCAGGAATAATGAAAAATTCTGCACTCAAGAGCAACTCAACAAGGTTTTGGAAGCCCTTCGTCGCGGTTTCACTTATACTGTTTGTCTCCAATTAGAAAATTTTCCTTGTCTCCATTTGGATTAATTTGTTTCCAATAGAAGCATTTTACACTCGCGTATTTTTCTTGTATTTAAGAAGTTTTCAAATTATATCTAAAGAATTTTCTCGAAACAGTATTATTCTAGAAGAGTCAAGGAGCAAATTTATGTAATTCTCTTCAGAAAAAATGTGAACGTAATGTGTTGAATCTTCCGTCAAAGTTAAAGCGTTTGGAAATGGTTTTGAATTAGGACATTTACCCTAGATAATTTTGTCTGTAACTATTTAATCCATCTATCAAAGTGTTTGCCATGAATTCTGTATTGTTGTTTTAGGGACCAAACTCGTAGATACTCGAACATTTACGCGGCCTAAGAAACGCGGAATGGGAGAGAGTGATCATGAGAGTGGTCTCCCTGCTTCTGGCATAAACCTCCAAGTTGGAGGTCTTGTAACGAGCCTGCGGAGGAGTTTGATAGGTGAAACTTCTCCGCCTAGTTCCTTTTGCTCTTCCGTTGACTCAATGAACGAGGAGATGCTGAATAGTCTGATCAATAGTGGGGACTTCAATAATGTTAGTTTCTTCATGGAGAATATGGAAGAGTCACCCAATATCAATTTCAACGGGTACAATCTTGATGATGTGATCAGAGATAGGCAATTTATCGACAATCTCACATCCAGCGAAGATCAGACATTTTCTAAGGATGCCAGTATATCTCGAACGGATGATCACATGGTATCTGCTGATTCTTCCGATAGCAATCCTCTAATTGATGTGACCATGAAGCTCAATCCGAACTTTGAGGGAACTTTTATCACGAAAGACACAACATTTAATATCTCCAATCAGGTTTTGGATATGGAACCACGTGGTAGTGAAACTTTCAACTTGATGGGCGATACGTCCATTGAGAATGTTGTAGGTGATGTAAATGAAACTTTTAAGTGTGATGCACCGAAGGGAAATACAACGTTTGGCGTTAGTGTCGACAAAAATGCCTCAGTGGAAGGAAATAATCTCACATATATTGAAGGTAAACATATGAACCAGACGTTCATTGAGCCTACGCAGGAGCCACCACCTAAAAGGGATCAGCCGGAGAAGATTGATAACAAAACACCACCAGATTCTTCAGAATGTAAGTTTACAAAATTTTGTCCTTTTTTACTAAATAGTATTTTTGAAATCATTTTATTACGATTAATTTTGACGTTTCTGGTAAATTTATACTAAGAAAAATTTAGGCCACGCCCCCTCAATTTATGGTGAAATAATTTTGACACTTGAAATTCAATTGTGGGAGGGGCTCAAATGATCCGGCTGTTTTAAAAATTAAAGTGCGCAAATATTGTATATTTGTGACTAATTATAGTTTTTTTCTTGTTAAAAATCCTATATGGGGCGTGGCTTATTAATAATGGACTGTACTTCGTGGCCTACTTTCCAAATTAAATTGTTTAAATATGGTTATCTTTTGAGACGATTAACGTATGTTTTATATTAAAAAATATGTTATATTTGCACAACAAAGGACATTGGGCAAAAATGTATGGGAGTTGGTCTATGTAGCGACCATAGATGGGACTAGGCGCATTTTATAGGTAATGGTGTAAAATGAAAAACTACCGAGACCCATTACGATATTCGCCGGGAGTCCTTGTAAAAATGCCTTTATCCTTTCGAAAAAATACTACTTTGACATCGAATTACTCAACACCAGCTAAAGGAATCTTCATGATATTCGGTATGGAGTCAATGTGTGACTTAAGCTATTTATCCATGGATACTACCCCCTCCCCCCACCCCTCCTTCCAGTAGCCCCCATACAAAATGTGGACTTTTTTCATTTTAACTTTCCTCTGAGAAGAAGTAGAAAGCTGAAACTTGGTATAGGATCGAGGTTTATTAAACGTTCCTTAGTAATGTATATAGGCTCCTCCCCCCTTCACTCCTTCTTGTAGCTCCCATACAAAATAATGACTTTTTCCACTATAACTCCTCTGTGAAATGAAGTAGATATCACAAACTTGGCATAGGATCAAGGGTAATGGAAGGTACTTTAACCATGTATATATACGTTTCCCCCACCACTCCTTCCAGCAGTCCCCATACAAAATGAGGACTTTTTCTACTATTACTCCTCTCTGAGAAAGATAGAAAGCTGAAACTCGGCACGGGGACAAGGTTTATGCAAGATTATTCAGTCACATAAAATCTGATTACGATTTAAAAAGAAAATAAATAAATAAATAAACAAATCACAGTTAGAAAAATAAGTCAAAATATGTAATGATTCTACTGAAATCGATGAATACAATGAGGCTATATTTCTCTTCTATAACACATTAATAGTATCAGACATACATAGATCCTTAAAATCGGTCGAATAGTTTCGAAACTTAACACATTTTTTGTTACAGTAGACTCTCGTTAATTCGGCTCTTTTAAGATCGGGCTACTTTTTAATTCGGGCAGCGGTTACATTTAAAAAAAGTTTGTTGTCATTTTTCAAGTTTGATTATGATTATTAAATGAATCAAATATGCTCAAATTTGGCATGGTTTATCTTAGTTTTGATGTGATTTTGCATTATTGAGGGATTTTCACGCAATTTACGATATATATCAGTGTGTAAACTCAATATCTATATGCACATGAATAAAAAATCGTTGCATTTCAAAAACTTTGTCGCCCGAATTTCTGTCTAATTCGGCTGACATTTCGGTTCCATATGCTCGAATTTGAGAGAGTCTACTGTAATTGGATCTTTGATAACCTGAAGCGCCCCTTGCGGTCAACTTGTGAACTTATCTATACCGTCATTTTGTAGGATTTTTCGAGACCTTTCGATTGAGTATTCATTGATTAAATTCGGTTGATAAATCTCTGAGATATAAGGTATCAAGTTTTGAGTTTGAGTCCTTTTGTTTCAATGGCCTTATACGCACATTATGCATTGAAAAGCTATATGCTTTTAAGTCCATTTTGAGAATATTAAATCAATTAATATGTTTTATGTTACAATTTATTCTTTTCTACGAATTCTTTTCTCTTCTACGAAAATAGTTTTTTCGCTCTAGACTAGAACTTTTCCCCCATGGTTTAGAACTTTGGTCCCGGAACAAAAGTTGTTACTTAAACCATGGCCTATTTAATGATATAGGTCTTATGGGTGGTCGCACCATAGACCACTTTTGCCCATTGTCCTTTAAGAAATTAAATAAAAAAGAAAAACAAATAATTCTAAGTCTCCTTAAAAAAAAATTTGTTCCTTTAAAAAAAAGCCAAAATTGTACACACGGAATAATGTTTTGAAAGACTAAAGGGCCCCCTACTTAAGGATCTCGGATCCGTTTCTCAATAATAATAATAATAATCCTTAAAAGCCACGCCTTTATGAATTACCATTTTCCCACCAATAGTTTTTATTTCAATTAATTGCTGAAAATGTTGGAGAAAAAATCGCAAACAATTTTATGAGAATTCCGTTTTATTGGAGGCGTGGCTTATTTTTCAGTGGGCAGGACTATTCCGATCCTGTCCAAAATTAAATCAGTGAAAATGTTTTTTTTGTCGTAATATTTTGTTATTAACCATTAAAAAATAAAAAATCACAAATTGAGTGGAATGGGCTGAATGTGACACCTAAGGAAGGGGCGTGGCTTAAAATTATCCCTCAATATTTTCAATTGTTTTTTATAATAAATAATTTTTGTAGAGCCCTATCGCCAAGAATTGATGAAAAAATAATCAAAAAAAAAACTTTTTCTAGCGATTTTTCAATCCACTCCGTTGAAATCATCCAAAACGAAGGAAAATCAAAAGAAAATCAATCTGTCGCCCATAAAATGTATCAATATCAATTCATCTTTCAATCTGAGTAAAGAGGGAAATTTTGAAAAGTACCTCCAAGAGGCTACAGATCAAATTTTTACACCAGATAAACTATTGGAAAAGCCTCAATTTGAACGGACTCTTGAAAGTCCTGAGGATGATGAGGAAGTTTTAGAGAGACGTCGTCTGCCCATTCCCATTAATATGTTGCGCGAGGAGGAGCGACAGTCTCTGAGGAATTTTGAGGAGTATGAAAAGACTTTAATGCAGGAGAATGACAAGGAATTTGATGATGTATTGAGTCGATTTGCAACACTGGAACTGCGTCAGAGTAATGAGAAGATGCGTCAGAGTTTGGATAGTATCAAGAAGAGGCACTCTTTGGTGAACTTGGAAAAGCAGCAGCAGGAAGATGAAAATCGTGGGCATGTGGACAGCAATAAATTGTCTGAATCCATTGGGAAGAGTCGGAGACTTTTGAGGAGGAGTCGAATCTATGATGAAGTGAATAATTCACTCAATCAAAGTCCAGAACGAGAGAAGGTGCAAGAAACTGAGCCACCATCTCAGACTGAGCCTGAAAGGGTGGTGCCTCATCATCCTAGCAAAGGAAATCGAGATAGATTCAAAACTATTCGAATTTTTAGACCTCCAGATCAAAATAGTCCTCATCTTCCGGATGCTGGTGATACAACCATTGATGTCAACCCGGAAATTCCCATTGTGGTGCCGGAACCGCCTAAAGTGATTGAAATGGAGAAAAAAGTTATTCCCATGGAGCCCTCACAAGGCTTCAAGAAGCCCTCAGTTCCAGTGAGAAATATCCCAAAGCCCAAGTACTTCAAGAGTGCTCTTGCTAAGCCAATGTCACAGCAAAAGTTCAATTCAGCAGATGATTTGTTGGATTCAGAAGAACCTGAGGCACGTCCTGCTGCGCAGTCACTTAAGAGTCCCATGGGCATCAAGTCAAAATCAATTCACAATCTTCTCTCTGGGCAGAAATCCATGGCTTCCATGGAGAAACTCAATTCTAATCAGTGTGATTTTAAATCCAGCGCAGATGGAATTAACAAGACTCATCCGAATAGTGTAAGTAAAACAAAATTTCTTGTCATGTTTTTTTTGTTGCATTTCGCAAGGTTTTAATTTTGTTTTGTCCATAAATTTACTACATCTCAATACAAAATTGCGATGTGTGGGTAGTAAAAGTGATAATTTCATTTAATGTTGTCACTCTTGATCGGGGACAAAAAATCCATTTTTTTACGATTCCATTTCATTTTCTTTCTCAATGCCTTATTTTTTTTTGTCTGGACGTAGAGTTGAGAGGAATATAGATTGACGATAAAGATTTGTCATTTTTGCATAGTGAAAAATTCAAAAACTGGCAAAACTGAGCATGTTCTCTAAAAGAAAGCTCATCAAATTCTCTTGATACGGCACTGAAGTAAAAAAACAAAATCTAAAGCCTACTGCGACTGACTTCGACCTGCGACTATGTGAAGAAAAGTTTTGAGAGCGACACAGTACCGGATTTTGGTGCACTGAGAAAAAAAAGAGGGTGCGATTAACTTTTTTTCCTCATAACTTTAACACTTTTTAGGTGTAAAAATATATCAACATTTTTTAATGTTAATTTTACACCTTTTTAAGGGTAAAATTAACATGATAAAGGGTACCTTTAACCCCCAATACACCTAAAAAGGGTAATATTTACACCGATTTCGTATCAATACTGCAGGGTATAAACATTTCCGAAATGTTATTTTGACTTTTTCGGGTTCCTCTAAGTGTGGGTTCCCTGAAGCCACGGCACCGGGTCCCCACATTTTAGGGGCCTCCATTTTCACATTTAAAAACTTTACTATGGTCACAAAATATAAATTATTACAAAAAAAGAGCTTTTACAATTCCATTTTTAATCAATTCCCCGTAATTTTCGTCAAGGAAAAATTTTTCTTGGTAGCTTTAGCAAACTTTGAGCTTATGAAATTCTCCGAAAGATCGGATTTAATTTATGTTTTTTTTTAAATTTTAAACGCATAAAAGAACATATTTTCTTTATCGGAATTACCACCCAAGAAATCAATGAAGCAAAATACTGACGCTGTAGGGTGAATGGTGGAAAGCGAGACACTTAAGAAAAAATTCAATTTAAAATCCATTTTTAAACTGAATAAATAATTATTTTTTACCATTTTTTTTTGTATCATGGGATTCTTTGACAAATATTTTAACAGAATCTTAACAGTTGTTATTAAATATTCCAACCGAATAATCGGAAAATTCACGGAAATTAAAAAATAACACATTTTGAAAAGATGGACAAAATTTTGGAAAGTTGGACAAAAACTTTGGAAAGTTGGACATAGTGATATTAATGACAAAATATCATAAAAAATATGTAGATAATCAAATGTTGAGGGTTTTCTCTGTATACTTGCACATTTGATGGTTATGCTAATCCCTCCTTTATGTCCGGGTAACAGTTGAGGAAGGCTAATTACCAAGAACTTCCTGGACGTCCAACCAAAAAGAGGTTCTGTAAATTTCACAGACGCCTCGCGCTGTCCAGCAGTTATAATAGCTTTAAAGCGGATGCAACTTCTTAGCAGATTTGGATATCGCATCCGGCCAGTTCCTTTTCCACTTGCTTTGAAAGTTCTGTAGAGGCTTCTATTTGTCTTTCTCCAGGAGTTTTTGCGATATTTACTATCCATTCTGTAAAAAAAAGTGATTTTCGGAATCTAGAAATCCTTGCAGCCTTTTCCAGGAGATTTTCTCCTAATCAGTTGCAACTGCTGTTGCAACTATTTCTCCGGATACTTAAGAATCTTTGTCGTTCTTGTTAATATGATGTCACTGCACAAAACCACCAAATTCATTCACAAAATCAACTTGTCCAAGATTTCATAAAACTTGTTTTGAAAGCAACACGAAATTAAATCACTTTTCTACCCTTTTTAAATGTAATATTTCACAAATATTTTTTATTCACTTTTTAAATGGATGTATGTCCTTCGATTTTCACCACGGACATAACAATATTCCACAAATTATGACGAAAAATCAAACAAAACATTAACTATCTTGCACCCCTTGTCGTGAACAATATTAATGCGCGTGTGCAACGTTTAACCCGAAGTGAGGTGTTGAAATTATTGTCCACACTTGATGCACAGACTATAAAATATCTGATGAACTCGCGTTACAATTGACTTTTTAAATATTACGCAATATAATTTTTGTATATTGCTCCAACTCTGGCTAATCAGTCAACTTTGACTTAGCCAAGAATCTTATTGTATGATATTGTATTATTATACTCTAATGAATAAAATAATAATAATAATAATAACACTTTGATATTTTTCTAGCAACTTCCATAAGAAACAGAGAAAATGATGACTACCGTGTCAAGGTTATGAATATCACGCATGCAATACATTTTTTAAATTTTTCTTGCAAGTCACCCTTTGATTGTTTTATAACGATTTTTGCATTTTTAACTTCTCAAATAATCACAAAATTAGGTTTAATAATATTTTTATCGAAAATTGAAATATTTATTTGATTTATTATCAAATTTTTAAGGAGGTGTCTCACATTCCACACTGCTTTGTCCAACTTTCCAAACTGTCTCGCTTTAGACAAATCACCCTAACTAAACTACTAAATTGCTAAATTTGGTGCTAAATTGGCCTGAATTCCTAAGAAGAAAATCTAGATCTTATCTTTTCAAATATTTATGTTTTTTAATTTTATTTTCTTAAATTTTTACTGCCATTATTTTGATGGTCTTTTTTTTCATTACCTTCTTTTGTAAAGAACACATGTCATTAAGGGTCAAATTGTAACCCCAAACAGGGTTTCACATTTTAGAACAGACGTGCTTATTAAAAGTCGTGTAGTATCGGAAATTTTGTGTTGATAGTTCTAATGGAAATTTAGGATTGACGTTCTGGTAACACTAATCTCGCTTATTCACGGTGCCATGATGAATATTTTTGCGCCAAAAAGGCATAAGAAAGAAAAACTCTCATAAAAATGAATTGTTTTCTTGATATCTTTGTCGAAAGACGAATAGCTGTTCACTAAACACCCTTTTACTTGAATCTTGCGGAAATATGAAGAAATTTAAAGAAAATATCATTTGAAATGACAAGCTTCCTAAATCGCGCGCAAGTCAACTCGAGAGAGAGATAGAGACACAAATAACTCACTTGACAAACGTCTGGCGGCGCTGCGGTTGCAAAAAATCTCTAAAATGCCACAAAATATTTTCTTCTCTACATTATGCTTATTAGCAGGTCGTGTCCCTTCTTGCAATACATACTTTTGCATTCCTTATTAACCAAAATAGTGTTGTACAAAAGGGTTTTTCTCAAACCTATCCTGAATTTTGAGACAGCTCAAAAGAATATGAGTCTTCCAGCTCAAAATTTCATTCCAATGTTTTTGTTGTAATTTCGACAATTATTCACAATTAACCCAAATAACTGTATTCAACAAAATTATTAAAAGGATTTCTTGTGAAAATGACTTAACTCTAAGGAATTAAACAATTTTCACATTAAAAACCTCTCATTTTCTCTACGTAAATTTTCGCGGCATTTCGAAGAATCCCAACAGGCAAAACCAAATTCACTTCGGCTTTTCTTTTAGCTCAGGCCTTTTTTAGAAATTCACATTTTGAATTTTGAATAATTTTTGTTAAACCTGAAATTAATTCACATCAACACAAAATGATAATAAATCAACCAAGCGAATATTTGATTTTTCAATTTATTTTAATGAAATATTTAAACACATTTTTTCTATTAAAATATTCTTAATTTCTTTTTTTTTTAATTACAGAAATTATCATTATTAGCGCCTTCCTCGAAATTTGGGAAATCCAATCAATCGCTGGCTCGAGTTTCTTCTAAGCAGCAGCAGCCTGCTTCAGACATCGAACGACATGTAAGTAATGAACTACAAAATTTCTTTTTAATTTTTATTTTAGTGGTTTATAACTAACAGAGTTAACAGATATCACGCGTTTTTATAAAATTAATTGGTAAATTTATTCAAATCAAAATTTTTTATGTATCATGTTTCATCTTTGTTTCACTAATCAACTTGTCGAATTTTCGTCGAAAAAGTGGGTTTTGTTGCCATAACCTAAAAAAAGCGTGACAGAAAATTTCTGGAGATTTGCGCTTTTATTTTGCAAAATCTATTTTCTTGTTTTTTCGCGAAATATTATCATTGTGAAGTGAAAATGAATGGGGATTTAGTAGCTTGTCCATACAACAAGAGTCACTTAGTGGCACCATTGCGAATGCCACAACATTTACTTAAGTGCAAGAAAAATTATACTGGAGAATCACTTGCGACGTGCGAATACAATGCTCTTCACTTGATACCCTTTGAAGAAATGGATGAGCACTACAAGAAATGCATTGATTACAAGCGAAAAGTCATGAAGGAGGGAAATGACGAATTTGTGGATAATATGCATGTTACTAATGCATAAAATTTATTTCATCATCATTTTGCTTTTATCATAAAGTTGACGAAGTTTTTGTTTTACAAGGATGAGGGAGGGAAAGTAGGATTCTTCAGGGAGTGGCCTTCCGGACAGACTGAAGGTTCAAGTTATTTATTTGATTTGCAGAAAATCGATTTAAGAACACAAGTGGGAAACAATCAGAGCAATATTGGGAGTGCGATCATGAGGAATAATCCAAAGCGTCTGGGTTTGGTAAGACCATCATCCGGATACTACAGCTACTCAGTCAGGAGGAATGATTCGGACACAGAGTCCGGAAGATACTCACCACAAGTGAGGACAAAAAAAAAGACTTGCCACAAAAATGAACCATTGAGATTTTTTTTGATCCTTTTTTCAGAGTCTGTCTTCTTCGAGTGCCAGCTCCAAGGGAAGCCTAAATGTGCCGGAAGTGTCTCAGAATCCCGATACTAATACCTTTGATTCTCATCAATCATATAATTCCCTGCAGCCGGACGCTATGAAGCGCCCAAATAGTGTTACATCGAAAGTGCCTCGGCCCACGGGATTGCGTCTTCCCTCGAATTTCCGGACGGCTGGTGGTGCATCAGCTGTCCCGAGACCTTCTGGCATACCGAGGAGATAAAGTATTTTTGGATTATTCATTAGGATCGACCGTAGTGTCCAAGGATTATTATACACATTTCTCTCTATGCCTTAATCTTTATGGAGTAACAACTTTTTTTTTATTCAATAAAATAAATAGATTCTTATGTTTTGTATACATTTGTACACGATGCAAAGAATCTGGAAAAAATAGAGAAAACCACATTTTGTAAACACATTTTTGGATTTTTATTTGTCAGCTCTTGCTATCTCGAATTGAATCGTTTATTTGGATTTCCCTTTCGGGCTTATTCAGCATTAAAAAAAGTCTTCCCAAGTATCATGCAAAAGGGGTGGCAAAGCGTCCGAGGCTTTGCCAGCTGCTCGACCTCTTAAAAAAGAGCACTGCCTAACGGCGTTATCACACTTGCACATTAAAATTTTAATGTGATTCACATTAATTGTCGCTTGTGAACGTCCAAAATATGTTATTTGTGTCTTTGTGTCTCTTAATATTTGGAGTTTTTCTATATATTGATAAAGAAGTGGACTTGGCCTGCAAAAATAAGTTTAAATTTACCTAAAGCATAAAATATTTTTCACATTAAAAAATTAATGAGAAAATCGCATTAATTTTTCGCATTAATGCTATAAATCAATTTATATCAAATTTTGCGGGCCAAGTCTACCTTTTTATCAACAAATAGATCAAATTTTGAATATAAAATGATTCAAACAAACAAATTACACATTTGGACTCTCACCAGCGACAATTAATGTGAATCATATTAAAATTTTAATGTGCAAGTGTGATAACACCGAACTTGAATTAATTTTATTTTTCGCAATTTTTTCTGGTGCACATAAAATTATTGTCGAATTAAATTTGTTTATAAATCACCACAAAACCATCTTGAAGTCGAAAATTGTTCAGGAGGATTTCAAGAAAATCATTAACCTTTTAATTAATTAATTGACCAAATCGGGTGAAAATCAGGCTATTGCCAATTTTCAAAAAAACATGTCCAAAAATGAACGAAATCGCCAGGGCCAATTTGTTCTAAAGTTAGAAAAACCTAATTTTTGACTTATTTTTGGGGGATAGGGAACGTATGAAAGGGGATGGGGAAAAATAAAGAGGTTGGGTACGAGATAATGTCATTTGAGGAGGGGTCATTGAAGACCGGAAGTTGATATCTCTTACCGTTTGAATTATATATGGGTCAAAAGGCTGAAAAAGTGCGAAAAACAGTATTTTTAAAAATAGAGCTACACTCAGCTCTTCGTTATCCGGCACTTCGTTATCCGGGTGACAGCTGCCAAACACTGGCGGTTGATGTATTCAAATTTTTTTTTCCTTAACATGAACTTTGTCCACAGTGAATTAAAGTATTATTAACATTGTATCGAAGTTTTTAATACATAATTGTGATAAAAAATGAAACATAAGCACACCACGAAGAAAATTCTCTTTTTCTTTGTCAGACAGAAAATAAATTCACACGGCACAAAATAGAAAAACCGTTGATCATTCAAAAAACCTAAATGTCATTTTGTCCCCCAGTCAGCCGGATAACGAAGAGTCTACTGTACTACCGTTACTGTCCCGATCCATCACCAAATATGACCGATGCAATCGGGTTCAGAATTACAAGACCTTTCAAAAATGTCCAATTTTAACCAAATCCGTTGAAAATTAGGCCCTCCAGGCTGGTTGACCTTTGACCTTCAATAATTCAAGATGGCGATTTTTCCGGTGAAAGGTGTGAAAGGACGAAATGTTCAGCTGGACTACCTCCGAAACATTTCCAAAAATGAACGAAATCGCCAGGGCCAATTTTTCGCAAAGTCAAAAAACATGTTTTTGGAAGGGATAGAAAGGGTTATAGAAGGGATAGAAAGGGTCGAGCAGTTAAAAAGACTACAATGACAAAGCGTCTGAGTTTTTGAAGTGCTTGACCTCGTGCTAGAAAGGCTTTATTTTAAAATTATTTCTCAAAATTATTACCAATTCATATTTATTATTACTTGAAAAATTTTCTCAAAAATTTAAGTAAATGTTTAAAAAATTGGACAAGGCCATTTTTAAATCCGACAATTCCCTTAAAACTTGACAAAAAATACAATGAAATAATCATCAAAGTATTATACAATATTGTATAATTATTAGTACCAGATTATCAAAACCTGAACTTTCGCTTTGATTTGTCAGATATTACGCGGTGTCCGACTTTGCAATGTTTAGGGGGAAGTGGGGCACTTTTGAAATTAGGATTTTTTTCTTTGAAATGGAACTGAGCCATATAATGTAATTTAGTATCTCAATCTGTTTATGCAGCTAAATTATATCACAATAAAGCTCAATTTTATTTAAAAATAGGTGAAAAACACCAATTTCGAAGGTACCCCACTCTCAAAGGTGCCGCACTTCGCCCTACCTCAAACGTTCACTTTACCGAGGGTAAATTTGGCAAAAGTCGACAGTTCTGACAGTCGGACTATGAAAGTGCTTTTCATCACACATTTAACCGGCTTATAGGGCCTCGAGTGGGTCAGTGGATAGAGTAGTAGCTCTATGACTGCGAGGTCTGGGGTTCAAAGCTGAGCAGCAGCAGAAAAAGATTTCTCATGCCATATCGGCTTTGAATTCGTCCAGTGAATGAATGAATAGTAATGTCAATGGTGCATATTGGCAAAAAAAGTGAACCGCCTAAACAATAGAGGCTGGTACGAGAACGAGTTTCGATGTGAAAGTGGTACTTCAATCGATACAAATATTCGCTGTCACTGATCCCAAACACACACCGAGAAGGGATGCTGTGATATAGTAACGGCACTGACTGCTCACAGAGCTGTGATATTGAGCGGCTACCCGTATCGGGGGATAAGATAGAATAGGAGTGGGGAAGCATAAGGGGCCCAATTGGTGGCCTGGATGCATCGGAATATCCGAAATGGAGAACTGACCCCTGGCAAAATCTTATCTTATCTTAACCGGCTTATAAAGATCAAGGATCTCAAGACCTTTCTAACGAGACCACACTTTTTTTTTAATCGGTTTAGAAATACGTTCTTTAGATCCTTTTTAGCCCTTAACTCTGAAAAACCGTTATTAAATCATGAATCACGGACCTTGACGACCTGACGAATTTTCTACGGTTAAACCCCCGTTGGTATTTAAATTGACACCATAGATGTCTTTCAGAGCGGTACCGATTTCTCCTTAGAGCGTTAGATTAGCCGAGAGACGGCTTAGCGTAATTATATTCGAAAATATAGTTAAACTGCATTTCCTTCACTTTCCACTAAGCCGTCACTCTGCTTAAGTCTTAAGTCTGTCTAGGGCATAAAGCCCAACATTTAAATATGCAAAAAAGTAGTATATTTTCTAGTCTAATTTCTGGTTCAAGAAACTCAAAAATTCCATCCTTTCTTCATAATCTCTTTTAGTTGAAGCGCAAAGTTTCTAGATATAAAATTTTTTTGAAACTCTTCAATATTATTTGTGTAGTATAAATATTAACGATTCATTTTTAAATTGAATTAGTGATTTGTAAGTTTGGCGCCAGAGGCGCTAGTTGAATTATTCTTGTCAGAGTGCCCCGAGTGTGAACACGTTTTTGTAAAAGTTGAGAAATAAAATTATACTAAAACTCAGGTGTGGGGTGCCAAAATGACTCCAACTGTGAAAGATATTAAGAAGGAGTTGACCAGGATGGGGGTGTACTTCCCGGATGACGCAGATGAAGCGAAAATCCGTGAAATATTTGCTCATGCCATCGGACTCCCAGTTGAGGTTAGGAGCTGTGAGAGAAGTTTCCGGGGTTTTCCCGAGGCAGACGGCGCGAGGGGGCACTCATGGAACTCCACAGACGGTGGAGAGAACGCATACGGCGGAAAGGATGCAGACGGCGTCAATGTACTTGCGGAAAATGTGAATCTTTCCCTTTCAACGATGAAAATTGCTGAAACACGTGGAGCTATTCCAAAAGATTCCAATGCAGACGGCGCAGCTTCTGGGGAAAGAAGCGACCCAGCACGTAATGAGACAAATGCGGATATTCAGTGTCCACCTCTTTTGGCCACAATTGATATTCGAAGACTTTTGGAGCTGTCGGGCTCACGTGCACGAGCAACTGATGACTTGCCACCGATGAATTCCATGTCCTTGAGATTTTCTGACGTCGAGGGTGCTCTTGAATCCTTCAGTGGTGATGATGATTATCCGGTGCGCAAATGGATAGAATCGTTTGAAGACGTTTGCGCTGCTTTTGGAATCAGAGGGCCGGCTGAGATGGTGTTCGCAAGACGTATGCTGAAAGGGACAGCTAGAATGGTACTGAGGGCACACAATTCAACCACTTGGGGACAATTGAAAGATGCGCTTTTGTCAGAATTTGGTAGAAAGCTGTCAATTCGAGAGGTTCTCCAGAAGATGGACAAACGTATGCGCTTCAAAGATGAATCTCTTCATCGTTATGTTGTGGCAATGGAAGAGATTGCTGCCATGGCTGAAGGAATCACCGAAGAGGACATTATCAGTGCTGTTCTCAAAGGCTTGAGAGATGGAACATCAAATGCTGCTGTGCTTGCTGGAGCCAAAACGATGAAAGAATTGAAGGATTTAATACCAAGATATGAACGACAACCACTGAAGCCCATGAGCGACGGACGGGAAGTTAAGAATTCATCATCCAGTCGACCAATAAGCCAGAGGAAGTGTTTCAACTGTTTCCAAATGGGGCATTTGTCTGCAAATTGCCCTAAACCAAAGAGAACACCAGGAAGTTGCTTCGCTTGTGGACAACTAGGACATTCGGTGAAGGATTGCACTAATGGAGTTGCCGTAGCTGCTGCTGTAGAGTCAGATGAGTCAGAGATTCCAATTACTGTACAGGTGAGTGTTGCTATTCATTGTAAGGAAGGTGTCGCGGTTAAAACAATTGTTGCCCTTCTGGATACAGGAAGCCCAGTGAGTTTGGTAAGAGCATCAGTAATTCCAAAAGATCTTTTGAATACCCAACATGAAATAAATTCACGATTCAGAGGTTTTGGCGGAACACCAATCACTTTCCTTGATGAATTGAACTGTACTTTAATACTGTTAGGAAAAGAAATTGAAATAAAGATTTTGGTGGTTCCAGATTCTTGTATGCCTATGAATTTGTTGTTGGGAAGAGATGCTCTCAAGAAATTAGGTATACATTTACATTTTACCAATAAAGTAAAAGAAAATCAAGAAATGGGCTTGGTAGAGAATCGCGAGGCTTTCCTTTACACAATCACAGAGTCTGGCTCAAACGCGGTAGATGTACAGGGATTGAGAGTGGATCGTAACTATGATGAGGCAAAAAGTCCAGTCAATGTTGAGCGCGAAATAAAAAGTCAGCCGGATATAGATATGAGTGAACTTCCGGTTGTTTGTTGCGGGTTCGAGGATTGTGTTGAAAATGATCAAGATTTTGAGTCTGATTTTGAAGATTTGGATAAAGTTGCTTTCAATGATCGTTCCATCCAATTGATGATTGGAAATATCGAAATATTGGAGGAAAGTGGTTTCTGTCCTTTGGAGAATGCCATTTTGGCAGTTAGCAATGATGAGCTTGATATCTGTACTTCGTTGTCAGAAGAACAGTCAAATGAATTGCGTTATTTAATTGAGAAGGAATATTTTGAGAAGTTCTCTTCGAATGGTGCACATGGCTCTAAATGTGAGATGGAGATTCGTTTGACTAATGATACGCCTTTCTATAGTCCACCAAGGCGGCTTTCTTATGCAGAAAGGGGACAAGTACGTGAGATTGTCAATGATCTTTGTAGTAAGGGTGTGATTCGTCCTAGTAATTCTCCATACGCTTCACCAATTGTATTGGTGCAAAAGAAAAATGGTAGCACAAGAATGTGCATCGATTATCGCGCTTTAAATCACTTGACGGTCCGCGATAATTATCCTTTGCCACTGATTGACGATTGCTTAGAACAGTTGCGAAATAAGAAGATATTTTCTTTGCTGGACCTTAAGAGTGGATTTCATCAGGTTAAAGTATCAGAGCAGTCGATCAAGTATACAGCGTTTGTCACGCCTGATGGGCAATACGAGTATACAATGATGCCTTTCGGTCTCAAAAATGCACCTTCTGTATTTCAAAGGTTCATTTCACAAATATTGAGAGAATTTATTGAAGAAGGCTCAATCATTGTCTATATGGACGATATAATGGTTGCGAGTGAAAGTTTCGAAGAGCACAAGGTTTTGCTTAAACGCGTTTTGAATTGCTTGGCAAAGAACGGACTTGATATCCAAGTGTCTAAGTGTAAGTTCGGATACTCCTCATTGGAATACTTGGGCTATGTCGTGTCAGAGAAGGGAGTAAAGCCAAGTGATATACATCTTCGTGCGATTAAGAATTATCCAATTCCCACCTCAGTAAGAGCAGTTCGGGCATTTTTGGGGCTGTGTGCCTACCTGCGTAGATTTGTAGAGGGATTTTCAAAAATTGCCAGACCTCTTTTTGATCTGCTTAAGAAAGACGCCACGTTTGATTTCAATCAAGCATGCCAAGATGCTTTCATTAAGTTGAAAAGTCGATTGATTAGTTCCCCAGTCTTGGCATATTATGATCCTAAGCGGGAAACAGAACTCCATACGGATGCCAGTTCTATGGGATTTGGAGCAATGCTCTTACAGAGGCAGGATGACAAGAAGCTTCATCCAGTTGCATACTACTCGAAATGTACGACTGAATCCGAGGCTAAATATTCAAGTTTCATGCTAGAAACTCTTGCGGTTATTTATGCTCTAAGAAGATTTCGTGTGTACTTGGAAGGGATTAACTTTTTCATAGTAACGGATTGTATTGCTTTTGAACAAACAACCAAGAAAGCGCCCATGAATAGGCAGGTTGCTCGTTGGGTTATAGAATTGCAGGGATATTCATATACGATTGTTCACCGACGTGGTGAACTCATGCAGCATGTTGATGCATTGAGTCGTTGCTATTATGCAGGAGAAGTTGATTTGGACTTCCAATTGCGAGCTACACAAAGCAGAGACCCATTGATTTTGGAGATCAAAAAGAAGTTAGAGACTAAGGAAGATAAGCTTTACGTTTTGCGGGATGGATTGGTGTACAGGCGCGATCGTAGAAACCATGCATACTTTTATGTCCCTTGCGAAATGGAACAAGCTTTAATTCAAAAGATTCACGAGAAGGTTGGGCACCTCGGTATGAATAAGACCTATGATAAACTGAAGACACTTTATTGGTTTCCAAGTATGAACAAGAAGGTGGAAACATTTATACAAAACTGCGTAAAGTGTATGCTTTATTCTGCTCCGCCTAAAGATAATCGTCAAGATTTGCATAGTATTCCGAAGAAAGCTGTACCATTCCATACGCTTCACGTTGATCATGTGGGTCCTTTGCCTTCACTACAATCAAAGAGGAAACATGTACTAGTAGTCGTTGATGCGTTCACAAAGTACACTCGCTTGTACCCGGTTGCTTCCACGAGCACTAAGGAGGTCTGTTGTGCGCTGGCAAAGTATTTTAATTATTACAGTAGACCGGTGAGGATTGTTTCAGACAGAGGTAGTTGCTTTACCTCGCATGAGTTCAAGAGTTTTTTGGATGAGAAAAACGTAGAGCATGTAAAAGTCGCAGTTGCATCTCCTCAGGCCAATGGTCAAGTGGAAAGGGTTAATCGTGTTTTGTTGCCAATATTAGCGAAATTAAGTGAACCTGCACAGCACGCTGACTGGGTGAAGCAGATCTCACGTGCTGAATTTGCGCTGAATAACACTATTCATCGATCAATTGGTTGTACTCCCAGTCAATTGTTGTTTGGGGTAGATCAGAAGGGGCCTGACGTGGATGAACTCGCAGAATACTTAGAAGATAAGGCGGATCCGGTTGAACGAAATCTCAAAGACCTAAGAGACAGGGCTTCTCAGAATATTGAAAGGGTTCAAGCGTACAATGAAAAGCAATTTTCTCGTTTTCACCACAGTCCACGAACCTATGAAGTAGGCGATTTCATTCTCATTAAGAATGTTGACACGACGCCCGGCATTAATAAGAAATTAATGCCAAAATACAAGGGGCCTTATGTTGTTGAACGTGTGTTGCCTCATGATCGGTACGTTATCCGTGATATTGATGAATGCCAGGTAACTCAAATCCCCTATGAAGGTATTGTTGAAGCGAAAAACATGCGATTATGGCGTGTCAATGATTGTGAGCCAGATTCTGACACAGAGCAACATTCATCTCCTGAATTAGGGATAGATTTGCTTTTTGAAGAAAAATAAGTTTACACTCTGGGGTAGGTTAAATTTAATTTGTTTTTGTTTTTTTTTTTTAATTTTTAATTTAAATAAGATTTAAATTATGGGTCAGAATTGGCCGAGCTGTAGTATAAATATTAACGATTCATTTTTAAATTGAATTAGTGATTTGTAAGTTTGGCGCCAGAGGCGCTAGTTGAATTATTCTTGTCAGAGTGCCCCGAGTGTGAACACGTTTTTGTAAAAGTTGAGAAATAAAATTATACTAAATTTGAATATTTTATTTAAAAAATAAAATATACAAAATAGGGCGACATACCTTTTAGTAAAAAAAATAAATTTATTTCTATTAGATTACTTTAAAAAAATTGGTATTTTTCTGGATTTTTCTTGAATTTGAAAAAGTAATTTTATCACAAAAAAATTTCCTATTTTTTTCTGATTTGTCACACAAATCTAGGGATAATGATGAAACAAATGAAACGAAGAGTCAAAATAAGTACAAAGAGTACAAACCTTGAGAAGAAGGCCAGAGAAAAGATATCAGAATCTTTATTGTCGCAGTAAAATGCGATTTTCGTGATGCTACTGACTCAATAAAAATTGTTAATGCAATTATAAGGTAATTTCTCATTGCAGATTACAGCAATTTGTAATAATAGTACAACGCTCATTTATTGTTTTTCTGTTAAAAACCATAAGGGGCGTGGCTTATTTTTCTCTGATTGAACTAAACTATCTGGTTTGTCTTAAAAATTAAAATGATGGGTAAGATTGTCTTGTTCACATGCATTAGCTCCTACCAGTATTAATAATAATAAAAAAGTTTTCATTAACCTGAAAGAGGCGTGAGCTAAAATTGTTCTTTGGTTTTATTTGGAAAATCTAGAATTATGACTCTACAAAAAATAAAACAGGATTTTGAAAATTGGACTTAGGTAAATATATCTTTATTTTATAAAAGATTGCATTCCTGCCGCATTTATTATCTCCAAAAGCGTTTTCCCATTGCTTAGTTCTCTCTAAAAAGAATCACTAATGGAAACCACTCACTTTCTCAAATTCTTTTCCACTTTCCCCACAAATAATACATTTGAATTCAGGATCAGCATCAAGATTGCCTCTCAAACAGTAGAAGCAGTAAATGTGACCACAGAAGGAGATTGAATGAGGAAGAGTTGGACGTTCATTGCAAAAGGCACAAAGAGTCTTCTCTGTTAATTTTGTCTTTTCATGATGAACTGAAGCCCTTTCCCCGAGAATCCCATGGAGGCGTCTCTTGAGCTTGTGATAGTTGATGAATGGCAGAATATTTCCAATGAACTCAATAAATCCAGCCCACAGAAGTTCCCTTGTCATGTGAAAATACCCAATATTCCTCTGATTTTTTCCTGCAGCATCACAATATTCCAGGCCCAGAACAAAATCTGCCAATGAAGGACTCCTGCCAGTCTTGAGGAAATGCATCGTGTTGAGCAGAAAGAGAATGTTCAGGGCATTTTGACAATATGACAGGGATTTCTGCAGCATTTCGCTATTTGTATACTGATAGGTGACCTTGTCCCCGAGATACTTTGGTGCCACAGCAAAAAGGAAGTGCAGAACAAGTCTCCAGCTTTTCAGCTGGTCATCACTGTATCGGAGGAAAAGCATTTGTTGGCCAAAAGACGCTCGTTCCCTGTAAACTGAATATCGCCAGAGCAGGGATCGAAGTAGGAGCTCAAGCTCAGGATGATATTTTGTGAGAATCTTAGGAGAGGCATCCAGGATTTTGGATAAACTGTCAGTGAAGACTTTCTGTATGCCATCATCTAGCTGAACAGCATCCAACTGCAAAAATACCACAAAGACTTATGAATCTTCTTAATGAAATACATTAGGAAATTTAATGAATAATTACCTGATTTACCCGTAGCAAATATTTGGAATTCATTTCTTTTGATATTCACAAAAATCACAAAATAATCTTCTTAACTCTTATCATTTTGACACTTGTGTGTTGGTCTACTGTAACGCCGTGGTGGATGTCTTTGCTGAGAATTGAGAGGGAATAGGGCAAACCCCTATGCAGATGTAAACCTTAAATAAAACCTCCTACTTCAGCTTTATTCGAGGAAATAAGTGAATTTACTATACACAATATATTATACAAAAGTATGGATTTTACTGCTTGAACTCAATTGAGGTAGCAGTATAATCTTTCTTTTTTTTCTGCTCGAACTCAAAGCAGAGCAATAGGGGAAACCGGGGCAGTAGCCATCAAATAAAGGGATGGCAAAGCGTCCGATACTTTGCGAGCTGCTCGAACTCCCGAGAAAGAGCTCTGCCTTATATACCTTTTCGCAAATTCTCTGATGTAAGAAAATTATTGTCGAATTAAATTTGTCTATAAAGTACCACAAAACCATCTTGAAGTTGAAAATTGTTCAAGAAAAGGGTTTCAAAAAATCATTAACCTTTTAATTAATTAATTGAACAAATCGGGTGAAAATTAAGCTTTGACCTTCAATAATTCCAGATAGCGATTTTTCCGGTGATAGATGTCTAAGGACGAAATGTTCAGCTGGACTACCTCCAAGACATATTTAAAAATGAACGAAATCGTCAGGGCCAATTTTTTGCAAAGTTCGAAAAAGCTCATTTTTGACCTATTTTTGGGGGATAGGGAACGCATTAAAGGGGAGGGGGGGAAAATAAATAGGTTGGGTTCGAGATAAGGTCATTTCAGGAGGGGTCATCGAAGACCGGAAGTTGATATCTCTTAACGTTTAAATTTTATATGGGTCAAAAGACTGAAGAAGTGCGAAAAACAGTATTTTCAAAATAAATCTATTACCGTTACTTTCCCGATCCATGACCGATTATGACCGATGCAGTCGGGTTCAGAATTTCTAGACCTTTCAAAATTTATCTAGATTTTTCAAATTTGTCATGATTTGTCTTAGCTTTGATATGATTTTGCATTATTAAGAGGTTTTCATGAAATTTATAATAACAATGAACATATAAACTCAGTATGAGTATGCAGAGTATGCAGATGAACAAAAAATCGTTGCATTTCAAACAATTTGCTGCTCGAATTTCTCTCTAGTTCGGTTGACATTATGACATTATGGTTGCATATGACCGATGCAGTCGGGTTCAGAATTAAAAGATCTTTCAAAAAAGTATAAATTTACCCAAATCCGTTGAAAATTAGGCCCTCCAGGGTGGTTGACCTTTGACCTTGAATAATTCAAGATGGCGAATTTTCCAGTGATAAGTGTCTAAGGACGAAATGTTCAGCTGGACTACCTCCGAGACATATCCAAAAATGAACGAAATCGTCAGGAGCAATTTTTTGCAAAGTCAAAAAACATGTTTTTTGGAGGGGTTAGAAGGGGTGAGTAAGTTAATTCGATAGAGAATGTTGACTTGTGGGGGGGGGGTCACCGGAGACCGGAAGTCAATATCTCTTTCCGTTTGGCAGCTAGGATGGTGAGAAGTTGAAAAAAAAGTCGATTGTGGAAACTGCTCTCTCTTGGAGTTTGAGCAGTTAAAATTTTTTGGCTTATATTTTGTAAGAAAAAATCATGTTTAAATAAGACTGCTAAATATTTCAATGAATAGGTAGGTAATTACTCTGAATAAATAGTAGTAATATAAATTTTTCTAAGAAAAACTACAACACCCCACTGCCTAATTCTACCATTGACTCTTAAATATAAACATTATTTAGAGGTGCGTTTTCCTCTTCCTTCCTCCAACCCCTTCAAAACAGTGTTTTTGGGTTTTTCTCGAAAGGCCTCTAGCAATTTTTTATTTTCGGATATGTTTTGGAGGTAATTCATGTGAACATTTCGATCCACAGACACCATATAACCGAAATTTCGATATCGAATTTTCGATATAAAATTTTCGAAGTTCAAAGTGAAACCACTTTAGAGAATTTATATTATCTAGGGGTATCTTTCCTCCTTTT